>NW_007246554.1:183324-193036 GCF_000164805.1 Carlito syrichta
TAGAGATGAGGTCTCACCAAGTTGCCCAGGCAGGTCTCGAACCCGCGGGCTCAGGTTATCCACTCACCTCAGCCTCCCAAGTGCGGGATTACAGCTGAACCACTGAGCCCGGCCTTGCTCTACATTTAAAATTTAATATTTTCACCCCTGCCCAGTACTATGCTCATGGGTTCCCATAGGTCTTCACGTGGAAAGTCCCCCAACAGTGGCAGATTTATAAGGGTGAAAGAAGGACTCTACAGTTGAAGTGGAGGAGATAGAGGAACATGGATGGCAGAGAGAGAGGTGTACCACATTCACAGGTACTGTTGCTACTGTAGTGGCCTCTCCTTCAGATTTGAGCTGCTCTTACCTGCCCTGCCCCTACCCATAGGATCACAGAATCCTGTTACCCACACACCAACTCCAACAACTGCCATTACAGCAGTGTCAAACCACAGACCACCAAGAGAGGGGTCAGTGCCCTAAAGTTTACAACTTATTTCATTATGGTCTGATTTACTAACCTTCTAATTGTACATCTGTGCAATTAAGAGACTTGGGACAGGAAACATCTTCACTTTCTCTTCTCATCTTCTCAATCTCAATCCAGAAGACATCTAAAAGTATCATGTAGTACGGAAAAAAGTAAATCTTTATCAGAGCTACTAATGTCACTCCTTATATTATTGATGCAGAAAAATATTGAGAACCTCAAATTTGACTGGTTTTAACAGTGACTGAAGGAGTTGACTAGATAGGAAATGCCAGTATTTAATCTTTTAGAGTTTCATGTACAAGACTGAAGAGAGAGGCATCAAAAAATAAAGATAAGCGTTTTTAAAAGTGGCTTAAGAGATATGGAGAAGTAGAACTCTGTCATGAAAATAAGAGGATTTTTACCTTGATCTGAAGGAAATAAGATGAGGTGTGGAATACAGATTCCATTTTATTTTGGGTTTGTCAAATCTACAAGGCCATAGAATAATTCTGTAATATCAAAAAGTTACCATGATTTCTTCTGTACATTGAAAGAATCTCCAGGTGTTATTGTAAATATTCTATATTATTTGAACAACACTAATTTCATCCTGAGTTCTAAAAATACTTTATATTATGTTCTAACTGTTTTATATCCTCTGGGCTTTGGATTTGACTTTTCATTTGACTTTCTATGTAGTTACTGATATTTGTCAGTGCAATGACTGACTGCAGTCAATCTCAAACCCAAGTATAACGAGTATATACTGCTTACACATTTATTAAGTCAAAGGGTATTTTTCATCCCATATTGACTTCAACCACATTTTAAAATATTTTTATTTTGCATATTTTCAACAAATTTTACAACTTAAAAATATTTGGCAAACCTTGAAATTAAGAAACAATTATTTGAAATAGTCAAATATAATTTAAATTAGGTGTTTAGGAAGCAAATACTAGATGCTAAATTGCATTACATTTACACACACACACACACACACACACACACTCAAACTCTTTTATACTCTTGCTGCAAATATTCATTTTTAAAATTTATGTATCAGAATAGACACCTTTGAAACACTTTCTCTGTTAAGAACTTTAGTTAGAACCTGGTCTTAAGCCTAAAGTGGACTTCATCTGCAAAGCAAACCTTTTACAACGCCTTCAATGCACAGAAAAATTTTTAGAAATAGATATTTAATATAAAATCTTTGTTTTAAACAGTCACATGCCAATGCTTAAATATTCTAGTGTTCAATATGGCCATTCTAGTCTTAATAACCCAAACCAAGCCGGGCTCGGTGGCTCAGCCTGTAATCCCACACCTTTGGGAGGCTGAGGTGAGTGGATTGCTTGAGTCCGCGTGTCCGAAACCCGCCTGGGCAACTTGGCGAGACCTCATCTTTACAATAAATCAAAAAAATTAGCCGGGCGTGGTAGCGCGCGCCTGTAATTCCAGCTACTTGGAAGGCTGAGGCGGAAGGATCGCCGGAGCCCAGCAGGTCGAGGCTGCGGTGGCCGGGAGCAGCCACTGCACTCCAGTCTGGGCGACAGAGTGAGACTCCAACTCAAAAAAACCCAAAAACAAACAAACAAAAAAAAACCCAAACCAATTTTGCCATCTTCAGAAACCTCATTGGCAATAACTAGATTCAACGGGTTTCAAGCCACTGGGTGCATGAATGAACACTTCCTTTTGCTTCATATCTGGGCACTGTGCAACACTTCTGAATTATACTTTGTATTTTTGTATTTATGTTTTGTCTCATAGCAGCTTTTCAGGTTATATCATTTCCTCTGGGGGAAAAACTTTTTAAAAAAGCAAAAAATGAGTAAAAGTCAAAATCAAAATACTTAATTGGATTATATTTCTGTATGCACAATTCTGCGTGAATTTTTCTTAAAACAAGGTATTTACTGCGACCATGCAGATTCATAATTTTATTTAAGTAGTTTTCTTTTTTGAATCTTTAGTAAATTTATGTTTCATTTTTCTGTTACTTTTTTTTCCTAAAAAAACGCCATCTGTGTATACTCTGGATCTCCTTTGCTTGACTTTCAAATGTAAAGTATTTGTTTGCTTATGTGATTTTCACCAGCCTATTCTTCCTTGCATTGGATATATGTTCAGTGGCATCTCTTCCAGTGTTGTTGTTTTTAATATATATCTCATTTTCACAATATTTCTATTATTTTCTTTTTTTAACTTTGCTTATCATTGAGTTTTTGTTTTCTCAGAGGCACTGGAGACAAGTAACCAAGAACACAGATTTTGAAGCCATACTGTCTGTGTAATCTTGATCAAGTTACTTCACCTTTCATTAACTTAGTTTTTAATCTTAAAAAAAGGAATAGTAATACAACTAGCCTCATTGGCTTTCTGAGAGAATTATATGAGCACTTAATAGTGTACTTGAATAGACAGGATGGAGCACTTAGTAGTAAGCCCTGTGTAATCAATAACTGTTATCTTTTTTAAAAATAATCTTTATTTTTTGAATGTTATGTAAGAGATTCCTCCTTTTGCTTATTTCTTTTTTAAAAAGAGTATTGTAGATGGACCTACTCTTTGTCTAAGAAAACCTAGTATACCTTCTACAAAGGTATACTGAAAGCCAACTGAGCTATGCCCCCCTTCTGGTGACTAAAACCGTGCAAACACCTGGATAGAAGTGTTCAACCATCTTCAGAATGTCATATCAACTTTTAGAATGTAACTGAAAACTGATTATTGTGCCTTCTTTGTTTTCCTTCTTGATTCATTTCCAGCAGGTTTTTGGGGGGTTTAGCAATCAGATGGGATGAAGAGAAATGTTGTTTATGTCCCCAGAATCTTAAGAGACCCTTCTGCCACTCAGTGAAGTTGAAAGTTGAAAATCAATCTTCTTAGTTGTGTTTTATGACTTTTCATTGTCTTTAATTTAATTGAAGATTGTACTTACAGTTTTCTTTTCTTTTCTTTTATTGAGTTGGAGTCTCACTGTCGCCCAGCCTGGAGTGCAGTGGCCGCTCCCGGCCACCGCAGCCTCGACCTGCTGAGCTCCGGGGATCCTTCCTCCTCAGCCTTCCAAGTAGCTGGAACTACAGGCGTGCGCCACCACGCCCGGCTAATATTTTTGATTTATTGTAAAGATGAGGTCTCGCCAAGTTGCCCAGGTGGGTCTCGAACCCGCGGGCTCAGGCAATCCACTCACCTCAGCCTCCCAAAGGCGCGGGATTACAGGCTGAGCCGCTGAGCCTGGCTACAGTTTTCATTCTCTTCCTTTGTAAAACAGTATTTCTCTCTGTTATCTTTGTACAGAACATGTAATAAAAAGTGTTGTCAAATCATGATGCAAAAATGTTAATTTCAGAACACATCTATATTTCATAACTGTGTGAATTTTTTAGCTAACCAGGCGAGAAACTATTTCTTAAAATAGCTCTCAAGATGATACTAATATTAACATTGTGTATAAATACCAGTAAACAAGGATCCCAGTTATGCCTTTTACAATCTCTAGGTAACTATGCTGCAAAATTGTTGCATGTTTTATCAAGTATAAAGACTTAATAATACTGCTGTGTATATGTCTTTTCTCACTACTAGATTATGAAGCTCTTTGTTTAAAAATTACATTTTACACATTTGTATACCTTAGCAGAGAGCCAGGCACATATTTGCCACGTAAAATGTATTTGTAAATTAAGATTCCATAGATAAATGCTACAAAGTTAAAAATGATTTTAACAAAAGTTTTGAGATAGAGGATATTTATATATTCAGAGCCACTATTTTCTGAAAGTAATAGAAATGGAGTATATGATATTTATCACAGAAAGCATCTAAACTTAATTATTATTCTTAGGTATGTTTAAGGTTAAACACTATATTTTCATAGCATTTAACCTAATCTCACATTTAAAAAATTATTATTCAAATCCCTGCCCAGGTTGCATTTCTCATATCTATTAATCACATCCCCTGCTATTTAATGACACAGTGTACACCAGGGCTTGGACAGAACTTTGTGAAAGTAAAAGATAAGACAAACCAAAATGAATAAATATACATATAATCAAACCTAATTGAATTTTCCAACAAAATAACTTTTTGGTCTTTAGGAAATATTTTGGAAATCTTAATAGATACTGATGAATAACTTACATAATACTTTTATTGTCAATATATTTGGGTTAAGTAAATGTAATTTTACTTATATTACATTGTAATTTTTTAACAAATTAAATTAATATGATCTGTTGCCCTGTCTCTTCCCTTTCCCCTTAAAAGCCTTTCCTATATACAGTTGTCCCTCAGCATTCATGGGGAAACAGAGGCTGGTCCAAAAATCTTCAGATGCCCAAGTATCTTATATAAAATAGTGATAGTATTTGCATATAACCTACACACATCATCCTGTATACTCCAAATCATCTCTAGGTTACTTATAATACCTAATACAATGCCTACAAATCATTTCCTTCACTTGGATTCAACATAGTACTTAACACATAGCAAATTTAAGTTTTGCTTTTTTGGAACTTTGTGGAATGTTTGTTTCCAAATGTTTGCAGTTGATTGAATTCATTGATGCATAACCCACAGATAAAGAGAGGTAACTGTATTGTTTTATTTATGAACTGTTGACATTATGTAAGCATACATACAAACCATACAATAAAAATGTCATAATTCATCATGCTTATATTTAATTAATTATGTATAAATCAGTGAGGCTTTTGCCAGACTAACAGCTCTGCCCTAACTACCTGCTCAAATACTGACACTCGTTTCACTGAGCAGAGAGGCTCTAACCATCCATCTTAGATTGAGAGGTGGAGTTCAGGTATCTCCTACATGACTCTGCAGCTAGACCCACACCTGGTCTCCTAAAACACTTGTTTCTTCTCTAAATTTGTGATTGCTTCCATTCCATCAAAATACTTATTTGTAGCCAACCCTTGATTCCATTTCACTTATCTGTCCCAGACCAAAGGAAATCACAATTTGATAACCGGTGGCATTATCTCTAATCTTAAAAATGGCTAACCTTCCACACAAACTGGAAGCAGCCACTGGGAAAAAAAAAGCAGTTACTGTAAAAATGAAATATGAAACGTTTGAATAAGTAAGGTTTACACATGATAGAGCATTTAAAATAAAATGATCTATCTTCAATATGTTTTTTTAATATATCATCTACCCAGTAGAGGTAGGTTACATTCTTTCCTGTTATGTTTCCAGAGAGAGTTTATGTTTAAAGAAACATCAATGTTTATTTTCTGTCTTTTACAAAATGACTCCATAATTTTTCCTACTATTAACATAATTTCATTAACACAAAATTATTTGCATTATTGTTTGCTGCTATTTTATATAACATATTTATTATTCTATACAGCTGCATACGTGGAAGTTTGGAAACTAGAGAAGTGGTGAGAGAGTGTTCTGGAATGTAAATGAGACAGTTAAGTTGTTCTTCATTGAAGCAACAAAAAAAAGTGGTCTGCTTTTTGTATCTCAGTTCTAGTCAACTATAGCAGGCCAGGAGTAGAAGCAGGTAACCTTCCTAGTGAGCCAACTCAAGTCAGCCAAGACCAGTGATCAACCCATGTTAGAAGAGGGGCTGCAATTAACTCAAAGCAATGGAGAAGAAGCGCACTCAATCACATTCACAGCAGCTGGAGAATGTGTGCTCTGCTCCACTAACAGAGAACTAGGTGGGGTATTACATTACTATACGTATATTTTACTTTAATATCTTATTTGATGTTTTTTCTTGAAGCCTGCTTTTATTCTTACGTCTTGAAGGGGCAATTGAAGCAGACACTATGATGGGAGAATCTACAATTCAGATATTAGCCTGAGAGATGTCACAAAAAGTCTTTGAACAAGACTTTCCACATAACCGATGTAATACTTCATGATCTCATTCATATCTTACAGAAAACGTGAACTTCTAACCTAATACCTATTCTTCCCATGTCTCCTACAGAGATTGGCTCAACTGTTAAGTGCAGTTCTCCAAAGCAGAGAGTTAGGGACAAGTTCTCAATCTAAAACAAACAAACTGCCAAACCACAATGACACCTAAAACCCTCAAAAATCTTTGCAGAAAGACATAAAAAGGCCTGGGTTCCGTATGCCATGAAGAGAGTTTGTGTACAGTGCTGACACAATAAAAAAAGACATGCTAAGGAATAAGAGTTTGAGTCAGGGAGAGAATAAAATGTGGGATCAGATTTTTGAGAAATAGGATAATTTGATGAATATAATTCTTGGTCTTGTAAGTTAAGTGGGGCTATGTTCCAAGCACAGAGCTAGGATAAAAAGAAATAATTTGAAAAATGTGTGATGACAGAAAGCCAGTTAAAAGTAAAATGTAGAAAAACTAGGCAAAAAGATGCAGGGACACAATGTAGTTGGGGATGTGATTGAGTCTTGAAGTAACTCTTAAGTACCTATAGTCCTTTTATAATTAGAGCAATGAAACCTTTATATAGAATTAGAAAATAGAATTGGTTAAAACAAGGTATCGTTTTGAGTATAGATTTGTTTTATTGGGCTAGGAATTACATTCATATAATGATATATTGAGTTAATTCAAATTCTATAGCTATAATGAATCCCAGTTAAATTATTTGTTCATCCACTTAACACAATTGTACACATATCATGTCTTATATGTATTAACAGGATTACTTTTTAATTAGGTATTACAGCTAAAATTCAATGTGAATATATTTTATGTTATGATAATATATAGTGATCAAGACACAATTTTTTATCTATAATTTTTAAATAATTTGTTTTTTTCTTTTTTAAGTGTTAAAATATTATGCATAAACTTTGAATTATTTTAAATGATTCTAAACTGATAAATATATTATTCCTAAAAATGATGTTAGTAAATAACTAATGAAAAAGTCAATCAAATGAATGTTGAATCATTTGAATCTGTTTCACAAAACTCATCTTATTCTATAGGCAGAATTTTAATACTTTGTCCTTGGGAAACTTTTTGAGGCTTTCAAAAGGGATACTAAGATATCAGCAAATTCCTTATCCCTTTTCAACTTCTTTTTCTTCCTTCTTTCCCTAAACCTTTAGTGTTTGTGCCTTCTAGCCACCAGACTTGGTGGACCTCTTCACTTTTCTATGCCATTTAATGTCTTGATTATTTCATCAAGTCCCATGGCATTGATTATCATATAGCCAATTGTGAATCCTAAATTTACATCTTCTGCCTTAACCTTGCCCATAAAAGCTACATTCATGTCTAAGTGACCACTCTATATTTCCAATGCATCTCAAATGTGTCACTTTCAAAACTGAGCCACTAATCTTAGTTCCAAATGTAGCCTTCCCAGGTCTACCCATATTAATTCATGGACAATTCATCTTTCTGACTGATCAGACAAAATTCAGAGGCTTCTAGAGAGCTCTCATTTTATCCCATCTGACTTCCAGTCTTTAGGCAATATTTTTGGAGGTCAACATTTAAAATAGTATTAGAATCTTTTTTTTTTAATTTTTATTACTTCCATTGCTGCCATTTCAAGTCACACTCATCTTCCACCTGATATATTGCATATGACTCTTGATGATTCTGTTATGATTTTGTTTCTCTTCTGTTTTCAACTCCACTGCCAGAGATATTCTTAGAGATTTTACCACTCTGATCCAAAGGCTCCAAGTGTCTAGTGTCATTCAAAATGAAATAGTTTTGAAATAACGAACAAGACCCTACATTATCTGCAATCCCAACTCCTGGCTTCAGTTGTCTTTTAACACTCTCTCAACACTTCCTATTCCCACTATACTGGTCTCCTTGCTGTATTTCATTGCTGGCTTGGAACCTTTGCCCTTGCTGGCCTCTGTTGCTGAAATTTTAGTCTTCCAGGTAACTGCATAGGACACTCTCTGCATTCAAATATTACTTGCTTTGTGGTAATATTGTCCTCCTCCAATACTGTCTATAATTTTCTGCTTTATTTATCTCTATAGAAAACTGAACATCTAATATACTATATTTTTTACTACGTATATTTCTGTATCTCCCACTCTGGAATATTAAATTCAGGAAAATGGAGGAGTTCGTTTTTCTTTTCTCATTGCCATATACTTGCTGCTAGAACATTATATGGACTATATTTATGCATTTAAGAAATGTTTAAAAAATGAAAAAGTAAAATTATTTGTTATATATTGCATTAGTTATAAATGGCTGAATCGTTATGATGTCAAAAGCGTTAATAATTATGAAATAAAGAGATATTCAAAGTTGTTATACAAACATGTTCATCAGGGCAGTATTTATTATCTTTAAACATTTAAAAAAATTTTTTTTTTTTTTTAATTAGAGTCTCACTCCATTGCCCAGGCTGGAGTGCAGTGACACTCTCACAGCCACCCCAGCCTTGACCTGCTGGGCTCCGGCGATCCTTCCACCTCAACCTTACAAGCAGCCAGAACTACAAGCATGCGCTACCATGCCTGGCTAAATTTTTTGATTTATTGTAGAGACAAAGTCTCACCAAGTTGCCAAGGCTGGTCTCGAACCCTGAGGCGCAGGCAATCCACTCCCCTCTTCCTCCCAAAGTACTAGGATTGTAGGGTGAGCCACTGAGCCTGGCCAAAAATTAACTGTTCATTAAGTAAATGATTATACATGTTTATGGTGAAGTACAATAAGGGCATTAACATCATATTTGTAAGCACCAAAAATGGGGAAAGTTTTTCAGTTATTCACACACATATGTATATTTATGTAATCCATCTACTTTCCACATGCTCTCACTATTTATAAATAAGACATGATTTTAATACCTTAAACAGGAACACACAAATAAGTATGTGAACAGAGAGAGGAAGAAAAGATAGATGAAGGTAGGAAAAAGAGAAAGAAGGAAGGAAGGAAGGAAAGAAGAAAGGAGGAAGTGAAGAAGGAAGAGAGAAGGAAAAGAGGAAAAAGGAAAGAAAAGAAAGTCCTTCTATATGCATAGCAAATGTAACTGTAATCAAATAGTGAGCTCTTAGGTATTTTACAATTTATCTCCAAATATCTGTATTCCTCTTTTATATTAAAAAATTTTTGTACTGGAAAATAAGAATTTTTTACATGTTTGGAATATAATAAATTTAGCCAACAATGCTATAAATTAAGCTTAAGTATAAATTATTTCATTTAGTAATGTTCATTTGTTGGAATGAAATGTTTGCAGATATTAGATACAATCTTTTTTTTTTTTTTTTTGAATTGGA
>NW_007246554.1:193156-197644 GCF_000164805.1 Carlito syrichta
CTACTGGGCTCTGGCGATCCTTCCGCCTCAACCTTCCGAGTAACCGGAATTACAGGCATGTGCTACCACGCCCGGCTGATTTTTTGATTTACTGTAGAGATGAGGTCTCGCTGCCCAGGCGGGTCTCGAACCCGCTGGCTCAGGCAATCCACTCACCTCAGCCTCCCAAAGGGGCGGGATGACAGGCTGAGCCACCGAGCCCGGCTTTAGATACAATCTTTACTTTTCTGCTTTCTCAAATATGTCACGGTTTTTATTTTTGATACAGTGATAGGAGTTATTTGGGAAATATTGAATTTCTCTTGGCACATGAGATCAAACACCATTTTAGTTTTCTAGCATCGCATTGAAAATGTTCTTTAAACATTCAGTCATATGCATGATGAAGAAAATTATTCAAGCCAAAATTAGAAGCAAAGAAAAGACATTTACAAAGAAATTCAAAGAATTGACTTTGAGATACAAATAGGTGTATATCATTCAAATGTTATTTTAATTGCTCTTAAAAATCTGTTTCCACTAAAATTTTTGTTATTATTTTATATACCTATCTTCAAGTACATATATCATATAGTCTGCAAGTATTTCATGACCTTTTCATTTTCCCAATGACTACTGAGGCTAAAGAATCTGTCATGTCCTTGGCAATACATTTCTTTTTGCCTTCTAATGATGTCACTTACTTTTGTTATGGCTTTTTCCTTCTCATATGTACTTAAAGTATTATATGCTATTTTATTCCTCACTCAATTTTAGATCTCTCTTATTTGTCATTTTTTATACCACTAGGGTTTTTTGTTTTTGTTGAGATATTTTGGGGTTTTTTTATACATTTTAATCAGTAGTACTTCTCTATTATACTATTATACTTCAAAGACAAATATTTTCGACAAGGAGAAGCAAAAAACTACAATTCTTTATAAAAATACTATTTTAAGGAGGAAGGTATGAAAAAAAAATTTTTCCAAAAAGGAGTTCAAATTAGTTAAGAGATATCTCTTCATTAACTTCCATTACACCCTGGGAACCTATGATTTTATGTAATTCTTGTTTTCTAGGTGGATAACCTAAAGGTGGCAGGCCAAGTAACCTACAGGAAGTCATGAAGAACACGACTGAGTAATCTCACCTTCATGTAATAAATGATAAAGTCACAAGGAAATTCAAATGAGAAGGAAAATGATTTCATTAACAGTTGTAGAGTGGGTCAACATAAAGGTCGCAAATCCAATTTCTTCTAATTTTACAACACAGACTCCTCTAAAATTTCATCGGAATATTATGAGAAAAACTGAGTTGACCATAGCCAAGTATCAATCTTTATAAACAAAGTGAAAGGAAGACATGAACAGTATGTAATGGCTAATTTTGTAATCTGGAAAAATTTATTTCATTTCAATTTTTTGTGCATTTGGTCTATTTAAACTCAATGATTGCATTCTCTTTCATAAACTAACCTGTGGAGATAGTAATTGTAACGGTCATACATGGATAGGTATGAAAGAGTTAAACATCGAAGCATAAGACCATGTATGAGTTATTTGATATAAGTACTCTCCTTTAAAGTATTTAACACATATAATAAAGTTTAGAAATATAGGAACATATTAAATATTTTTGCTTATCACATCTAAAAACAGTAATTACAGATATGTTAGAAAAGACACCAGAAAATGTAAAATAGGTGGGAAAAAAGAATGAAATCTCAATAATAAACAATCAAACCTACTTCAATCAGGTGATTTTTTTAATCAATTAATGATATACAGTGATATTTCTGTTTTTTTCCTAAAAACACTGGCTACTGTTTCAGAACCCATTTGGTTAGACATACATCTAATTGCATACTTCTCAAATAATATTAATTATTTTCAAAATAAATAATTACTAAGATCTATTGGTTATTATTTTAAAGTGTAGCCTTTCTTTATAACTAATTTTTATCTATACTATACATGTCTCCTGCCTTCTGGTGATCACTAAGGGAAGGAAATAATGAATAAGATAAGGAACCTGTCTGACAAAAGTAAACTTGCAGTATTTTCAAGGGAGATAATAACATGACATAAATTGAACAATGTATGAAAGACATAATCATACAGAATTCAGAGATAATTGTTTTTGGACTTTAGTAAAGGAAGAGATGAATTTCTTCTTAAGACTATGAGTTAAAGCACACTTTTTACATGACTAAGGACAAGATAGGAAACGTAAAACACCATTATAATCAGACTTTTTTTTGTATATATACCTTGGTCTTTTAGTGTGTTTTGTGATTTTATTCTGTACTATAGTTCTAAAAGACTCAGTGCAATTGTTATGACCGGATTGTGAGAAGGAGACATACCAGCACACCAAGTCCAACATTAAGAATCCTTTATTAGCACACAGTCAAGAGTAGGGTCTTGCCATGAAGCTGTTGAAGCAGAATACAATCAGCAAAAAGCTTCTATAGGTAAAATCTGCAGGTTGGCTACATAAGCAAGGGGGTGAGGGAACAAGGAACTAAAAACAAAAAGAACAAATTATAAAAACAAACTATAGCGACATGGCAGGGGAAATTTTGTAAGTAATAATTTCTTAACAATTTCTTGGCACAACATCTAATTTCAGTTAACAAAGCATACATACAATTACACAGAACCTGTAGCTAGGGAGGACTGCAAACAGTCAGCATGATCGGTCAGCATGAACAGCTCAGGGGAACAAAGCTGTGGGTCTGTAGTCATGGGAACATTATCACTGTATACACTGAGGGGTCATTTTTAGGTTAGGCAGGCAGCTAAGATGGAGGATTTCAACAAAATGGAGTTACTAATGTCGAGCAAGTTATTGCAATTATTTTAAGTATTTCATTAACTACTTCACAAAAATTTTATTCAAGGTAAATGACTAAATTAATAATGATAATAATAAAGCTAACCACAGCATCAGGCAATAGCTAGTTTAATATATCCTTGTAAGTGTATTTTGCATAATTCACTAGTTGGAAGCTGGTTTCTTATTTATATATCTTCTTTGAATGAAGATCATTATGTGCTTTAAGATGAGTTTTCCTGTTGTATAGGAAAATACGGAATCAAATGCTGGTTATAAATTTGCGTTTAATGTCTTATTTTTGTTATGAATTTGGTGCCAAATTTTATAGTAATATGTAATTTAATTTATTTTATCCTAACTTTCTTTTTGATCATTGCTTATTGATTAGTAGAGACTGACAACCACTGTGAAAGAATATACTATTTCAACTGGGTTAAGCTGAGAACTGCATTTCCCAGAATCCCTTTCTCTCTGTTTTCAGTAATAGTTGGCCTAAAATAAACTTGCATCAGATTTGGAAGGTAAAAGTGGAGCAGTGGCCGTTGTCTTTTATAGATCATTGCAGTCACACGCACCTACAGTTGTATACAGAGGTAGGTATGTTCCGTCTTGGACCTAATGGTTATTCGCTCAGTGTTCTGTTTTTCTTGACTACTACTGGCCCTGTTGAACACTGCCACAGGCCCCCAAGTAGACCATTGACTTTATACAGACATAGGCAGTATCTACGCAGAGGCAATAGCTTCCTATAAATTCCTTTGTCAGCATCACTCTTTGGAATCTGTACATGCTTGACATCGTAGAATTATCACTTGACAACTTCTTAGATTCTCCAACTCTCTGTCTGGACCTTCTCTTCCCCATCTGTTTCTACAGTTGTATAAATTCGAATCCCTATAATAAAGCTCCCCCTTTGTAAAACTCACACTATTACTTTGTTTTCTTCAATGAACTCAACTGATAAACAACTAATAACATGTTGTTTTTTAAATTAATTTAATTTTAAAGTTGCGGGGTACAAGTCAGAATTGCATACATAAGTGGTTTAGGTAAAGGAGAAGTTTTGGGCCTCCCAAAAAAACAACAGATGCTGGTGAGGCTGTGGAGAAAAGGGAACATTTCTACACTGTTGGTGGGAGTACAAACTAATTCAACCGCTATGGAAAATAGTGTGACGATTTCTAAAAGAAGTAGAAATTGACCTTCCATACGACCCAGCAATCACCCTTCTGGGAATATACTTGGAAGAATTCAAATCATTCTACCAAAAAGATACCTGTGCACGCATGTTTACTGAGGCACTATTTACAATTACAAAAACATGGAACTAACAGTGTTGCCAATTGAAACTGAACTGGATTAAAAAAAAATGTGGTAGCCGGACTTGGTGGCTCAGCCTGTAATCCCGCGCCTTTGGGCGGCTGAGGTGAGTGGATTGCCTGAGCCCGCGGATTGTCGAAACCCGCCTGGGCAGCGACACCTCAGCTCTACAATAAGTCAAAAAATCAGCTGGGTGTGGTTGCAAATGCCTGTAATTCCAGTTACTTGGAGGGTTGAGGTGGAAGGATCACCGGAGCCCGGCAGGTCGAGGCTGCGGTGGCCGGGAGCGACCACTGCACTCCAGTCTGGGTGACAGAGTGAGACTCCAACTCATAAAAAATAAAAAAA
>NW_007246554.1:197664-206481 GCF_000164805.1 Carlito syrichta
CAAAAAAAAAAAAAAAAAAAAAGTGGTACATATACATGATGGAATATTATGCAGTCATAAAGAAACAGTTTTCTACCATAATTTTTTACATTTTCATGTGACAATGATTAATAGAGTGCATCAAATAAATTGGTCACCAAAAGTTACTTCTTACTGCTTTATTTTTGGTGAAACATACAGGAAAATTGGTTATTTTGCTTTAAGTTAGTGAAAAAATAGAATTATCAATGGTGATTCAACTCTCAACTACATAGTCTTTAACTTAAAAAGCAAAATTAAATGTAAGCCGGGCTCATTGGCTCAGCCTGTCATCGTGCGCCTTGGGAGGCTGAGATGAGTGGATTGCCTGAGCCCGTGGGTTCGAGACCCTCCTGGGCAACTTGGCAAGACCTCATCTCTACAATAAATCAAAAAACTAGCTGGGTGTGGTAGCGCGTGCCTGTAGTTCCAGCTACTTGGAAAGCTGAGGCGGAAGGATCGCCGAAGCCCAGCGGGTCGAGGCTGCGGTGGCTGGGAGCGGCCACTGCACTCCAGTCTGGGCGACAGAGTGAGACTCCAAGTCAAAAAAAAAAAAAAAAAAATTAAATGTAAATATTAATTTGGTAATTGAATGTTAGTGATAGAAAAAAATAAATTAATAATTACAGAATCAAAATTAGAATTGCTATCTAATAAATTTATGTAGAGGAAACAGGCATTGCTATATAGTAGTCAATAATGTGTCCTCATCCAACTTTTTAGTTTTCTATACATCCATAATGGTTTACTTTATAATGATTATAAATACAGCTATCTGAATTAATGACAAAATTACCTGAACTTCAAGATTTTAGTGTGATCTTGTCTTGAATCAAGAGAAAAATGTATAAGAAATTCCTTCTAAAAATTTAAATTTTTTTAAATTTATTTAAACTAAAATATACAAGTAATATATCTCCACAAATTATATTGTTTGGATCCATATTGCAAATGACATCATTATCCTTGTTTAAAAAGTTATCCTAGTTTAAAATTATTTAAAAATTTTTTAAGGGTAATATGTGACTTTACCTATGCAAGAAGGAAAGAACAACAGGTGGCCTACGACTTCTGCCTTCCTTATTTGAAGATACTTAAAGGAATAATTGACTTTGGCACTGCCCAAGGGAATGAGTGATTTTTTTCTGACCACCTTCTGACCACTTCTGACAATCCAATGATGTTTATCAATGGAAAGGAATTAGAAAATTCTTACCTAAAATAGTTTATGTAGCAAGATGTTCTTGTGCTGTTCAAGTTTCTTAATGTGAATATACTGAAGTTCATGAATTTAGGGCATATCTATATGTGTGAGCCACAGGATGTAAAACTAATAAACCACAATGTGACTTCTTCTGAGGTCAGTATTCATCAGACATTGTTAAGCAATCATCTGTTAGTCTGAAACCAAAACACATCCCAGAACAGAGAAAATGGCAACGTGGAATCTGCACCTGACAGATTTAGGACTCTCTCAAAAAGGCATGTTATGCTTGTCTATATGTCTTACTTGTGAACTTTGAATTATTTGAGAAGTTTGTTAAGATCTATGACTAGTGTGAGTTTGCTTTGATAATTCAACTGTTTCTGATAATGAAGAATATATATTCCATAGTTTAAAATTTCAAAAAGGAATAAAGTACAGCTAAGATGAGGTATTGTCACCTCTGGAGGATATCAAAAGTTTTTTGAAATTATGCCTCCTTTGGAATTCTTGTTTTGATAACATTCTTCAGTGACTTAGGAAACATTGCATTACGACACTGTACACTTGTTTTTCTATAGATAAAATGCAATATGTTTGAATGTCATATTCCATTAAACAAAAAAGTCATATCAATTTTTAAAAAGACACTGACAGGCACACTGAATATATAATTTCCTAGAACTCAAATCAATGATTAAAGTCAAGCCAGTTGCTTAGTATCCAGGATTTGAGAAGCATCAATGCAATGCCATTTTCTACTCTATTTTTAAGTTAATATTATTGCATTTTGCATTTTCATTCCTCTTTTACTTTTTCTCTTTATTCTCATTTTCACCTCAATATGTGTTATTCCTCTACTCTTATGAAAGCTATAGATTTTCTTACCTGTAAGAATTTTTCCTTAATTTCTTCCTGTTTTGCTCCACCTCTCTCAGATTATGTATAAATATGAATATTTATAATGTATATTGCATTTATACTATATCATTTATAATTTATATACATGCTATACATTCATATGTACATTTTTTTCAAATACATGTGAGAGGAAATTGAAGATCTGGATAGTTTACTCTTAACCACTTCAATTCGATTTTCTTAAGAACAGGGATATTCTCTGATATAAACATATTGCAAACATCAAAATCAGGATACAACATTAATCAAATAGTATACTATAGCTCAAAGTCCACATTCACATTTTTTCAATTGTCTTAATAATATCCTATTAACTAATGTTTTCAGCTCATATTTCAATTCAGGATCACAGATTGCCTTTAATTTTCATGTTTCAGTCATTTAATCTAGAACAATTATTGAGATTGCATCATTTGTAGAAATTTAGAAGAGTATATAGGCAAGTTATTTTGGAGACTTTTCTTCAGTTTGGGTTTGTGAAATGATTTATTATGATTGATTCAGGTTACAAATGTCCTGCAAGAATACCACAAAAGTGATGTCTTTCTTGGTACATCATGTCAATAACCACAGGATGTTAAGTTAACCCAGTATTAGTGATATTAACTTTGATCACTAAGTTATGGCATGGTCCACTAGATTTTTCCATTTTAAAGTTACTAGTTTTCTTTTTGTAATGAATAACACAGCGATAATTTGAGAGGAGGTAAAAATATGCTTCCTCATCAAACTTTTACAACTAGATTTAACAACCACTGATAATTTCCTAACCACCATTTTTTTTTAACATTTAGTAGTTGGCATTCATGGAAAAGCTTTCTCTCTTTTTCGTTTATTTAATTATGTATCTATTTTTATTCTTCATTCACTTATTTCATTAACTCTTAGGTTATTTAGTAAGATATTATTTATTTATTTATTTATTTATTTATTTATTTTGAGTTGGAGTCTCACTCTGTCACCCAGACTGGAGTACAGTGGCTGCTCCCAGGCACTGCAGCCTCGACATGCTGGACTCCAGCGATCCTTCCGCCTCAGCCTTCCAAGTAGCTGGAACTACAGGCGCGCTACCACGCCCGGCTAATTTTTGATTTCTTGTAGAAACAAGGTCTCGCCAAGTTGCTCAGATGGGTCTTGAACTCCGCGGGCTCAGGCAATCCATTCACCTCGGCCTTCCAAAACGCTGGGATTACAGGCTGAGCCACCAAGTCCAGTCTAAGACATTATTTGTAAATATCACTATATATTTTAATGTTCGAATTGCTCTATATTTGAGTTGTTTGTAAATTTTAAGCTGTAAGTGCGTCTTAAATGAATCAAATATAAATTACAGCTAATTAATATGCCTATTATCACTCTTAATCATGACAAGAATCTTAACAACCTTTAACTATTCGTTTGTTCCCCCAAGCACATTATGGTTTGTCTTAGTCAGTTTTTGTTGCTATAAAGGAATATTGAGGTTGTGTTTATTTGGCTCTTGGATCTTCAGACAGTAAAAGAAGCATAACACCACCATGTGCTTTTATTAAGGGCTTCAGGAAGCTTCCACTCATGGTGGAAGTGGAAGAGAAGCAGGCATCAAAGAATGAGAGAGGCGAAAAGAGGGATAGGGGAAAGAGGTATCAGGCTCTTTTTAAAAAGAGCTACCGAGAACTAAGAGTGAGAACTCACTCAATTCCTCAAGAATAATACAAAGGCATTCATAAGATATCCACCCCATGACCCAAATACACCTCTTACTAGGCCCTACCACCAACACCGGGGATCAAATTTTGACATAGATTTAGAGGGAACAAATATTTAAAGCATCTCATGGATATTTAGAGCTATACTTTTATCTATACACATATAGTCCTATTGAAAATAAAAACTCATTTTAATTAGCATCCTCAAGTGTTGTAAAACAACAGCACTAACTGTGGAGAGTATAACAGCAACATTTGGTGCACATTTTGACACCAAAGTTACATAGCATTTTGTGAGACTATGAAACATGAGAATATTTTATTAATATTTTGACTTATTTTAATAAGCATATTTAAATGCTAGAAAGATAAATGGCTATGTACAATGTTTTAAAATAAAAACATATTCAGAAATTTATTTTCCCACATAACAAATCATCTCATTTTTAATTAACTTAGAAACAATTTTTTAGCTCACTACCCTTCAACGTATTTCTCTTAAGGATGAATTACTTTATATTTACTATATATGCACATGTACCTAAAATTAGAAAGTATTTGATATAATTTACTTTGCATAAACTTTCCTTCACCAGAAAAGAAACATAACACTCTTACAAACAACAATTTTAGTCCCACAGAAGGGTTGAGACATCAGTACCTTTATCTTTACATTTCTTTGGAGATACTTTTTATTTTTTAAACAATGATGTTCTTAAGGATTAATGCATCTTTAAAATGAATATTGTCTCCTGTATGAAAAGTTGTAAGCAAAAGCAGTTTATGTATATTATTAGATTATATGCATATCAATATATAAAGTATATATATATATAAATATGTGTGTGTATGTGTATATATGTGTGTGTGTGTGTGTGTGTGTGTGTGTGTGTGTGTGTATTCAGAATAATGTAAGACCTTTTTTAAATATAATTTTTCTTTTTTAAATACAGTTTTAAAAATGCAGGATGCCTGGAAAGATTACTGATAGTCCCAAATATCTCATGTATTCAGTATTTACTTATAGGAAGAGATGCTACCAAAATAAGCAGGAAAAAAACTTTTCCATAAGAAAACACTTTTCTAGTCATTTTTCTCCCAGGACACTAAAGAGTGAGTAGTGATTTTTCTCATCATGTAAATAGCTTATGTGGAATATACTTTTGTTATTTTTGCCTTCTTTTGTTAGTAAAGATTATATAATATATTATCTTTGTATTGTATGCTTATATGCACTCAATAAATTTTAGGCTAATAGCTGCTAAATAATGATGGTATAAATATTAATACTCTGAAAACCCTTAAAGGTAATTTGTCTCTGTAATTTAGTTTTATTTCCCATTATTTAATTTATGTTTGACATGTTAAGTGGTCAAAAAACATGAAAAAATGTTCAACATCACTAATCATCAGAGAAATGCAAATCAAAGCCACAACGAGATACCATCTCACCCCAGGCAGAATGGCTATTACTAATAAGTCAAAAACAACAGATGTTGGCAAAGATATGAAGAAAAGCGAACACTCATACACTAAGGGAATATGGGAATTTAAGTTAGTTTGCCCTCTGAGAAAAGCATTTTGGAGATTTTCAAAGAAATACAAGTAGACTTACCTTTAACCCAGTAGTTCCGCTACTGGGTATATACCAAAAGGAGCACAGATCACTCTATCAAAAAGATACCTTCACAGGCTAGTTTATCACAGCACTACCCACAATAGGAATAACATGAAACCAACCTGGGTTCCCATCAATGGTGGAGTGGAAAAAGAAAATAAATAATGGACTGAATAAAGAAAATAAAATGCACCACGGAATACTACATAATCATAAAGAAGATCAAAACCATGTTATTTGCAAAAACGTGAATGTAGCAGATGCCCATTATTCTAAGTGAATTAACACAGAAACAGAAAACTGAATACTGCATGTCTTTACTTTTATGTGGGAACTAAACACTGAGTACACATGAGTATAAAGATGGGAGCATGGGAGCAAGACACTGGGAACTTCTAAAGGAGGCAGGGCAAGAATTGAAAAACTACCCATTGTGTACCAATCTTACTATGTGGGTGGCAGGTCCAATAGGAGTCCAAATCTATCATCACACAATATAAGCTGGCAACAAACTTTCACTTGTATCCTTTGAATCTGAAATTTAAAATAAATAAAATATTCTTGGGAATTGAAGAAACTTTAATTCAATCTAATTAAAAACAAACTCAAAACAGTTTACAAGTAAGTTTATATCCTCCATGGTGTATTAATCCAGGTTCTTTCCACTTATCTACTCTGCCATCTGCATTGTGTCAGTTTCAATCCTTTGGTAACTCCCCCTTGGCAAGACAGCTATAGCAATTCAGGCACAAAATGAAAAAAGAAGGACTATTTATTTCTAAGTTGTTAAAGAAAAAAAAAACCTTTCCCCACATTTTCCTGTTTCCCCTCACTGTAAGAATTCCTGCCTTTATGTATTTTTGGCTAAAATTAACTCACGTATCTACCTCAAATCTCTTTACCAAGAAGATGATTACAATTTTCAAAATCTAACACTGAGTCTGAGGGAAAAGATGAAAATTTTAAAAATCAGGGCTCTGCTTCCTTGAAAGATGGGAAGGAAGGACTATTCAATAAATAATCAGTAATATTAAGCTTGGGATACCCACTGACCTTTAAAGTCTTCAGTTAGTATTTTTAAAATTAAAAACAAGTTTTTTCACATAGCCTCAATCAGGGATTCTTTAGTTAACTCTAAAAACAAAACAAAACAAGAAAAGACTGTAGACTTCAGAGGAGCACAATTTAATAGCTACTGGAATAAATAAACACTGAGGTCCATTTCAGCTTTGGACCTTAGAATAATGGAAAGGACAAAAGAGAGATAATAAAAGTTAGAGAGTTACATGAGATTCTCGTAGCTACTGTAACAAGTTGCCATAAAGTTTGCAGCTTAAAATCCAAAAAAAGGTATTATCTCACAGTTCTAGAGGCTAAAAGTAAAAAATCAATTCTACTGAGCTAATATCCAGTCAGCAAGGCCAAACTTCCTCCCATGCTCTCAGGAGAAACAAACTGTTCTTGCCTTTTCCAGCTCCTGGTGACTGCTGATATCCCTTGGCTTGTGGTCTCTATCATACAACCTTTCCTTCATGGTCACAGGCCTTCTCTTCTGTGGGTGTTAATCTGTTTTCGTCTTTTATACGAAAATTTGTGATTATAATAGGGATTTGAACCCTGCATCTCTAGGTGGCCTGTATTCACCCTACAACTAGGACATACACTAGGCCCCATATTAAACAGTTATGAAAATATGTATTAAAGGGAAAAAATCTTTAGACAAGTTAAATTTAGCAGAGCTTAACTGAGATTTAAAAAACTGACTCAGAAGTTAGGCAATTCTCAGAACCACAACAGTTTTTAAAGAATTCTGGGATTGCAACATGAATGATTAACACATAAATACCCTATAAGGACAGAAAACAGAAATGAGATACAGAGACAGTTTATTTAGTTACAGCTCACCATTTGTTTTGTTTGAATTAGTTGGTAGCCTGTGATTGACTATAAGGCTTGAGAGTTAGCAGTTGTTGCAAAAGTATACTACTAAATTAGGGTAGCAGTTAGTTTACACACTAAGCAGGATTGCAGGGCATTACATAAGGACTCAAGTGTGAAGCATCCTCAGGACAAATTTTAATTTAATTTAATTTAACACGTATAGTTATAAATAATTATATTTGATACAACAGCAACAATAATATACTAAGATAAACAATTGTAAAATGTTTCTATTCATTGACAGCTCTTGCTTCTTAAAGAAATCCATTCTACCAAAATGATACCTACACACACGTTTGTTGCAACTCTATTCACAATAGCAAAAACATGGAACCATGTTGCCCATCAAAGCTGGACTGGATTAAAAAAATGTGGTACATAAACACAAAGGAATATTACGCAGCCATAAAGCAGGACAAACATATGAACTTTGCAGCAACTTGAATGGATTTAGAGTCTATCTTACTCAGTGATCTATTACAGAAACAAAGAACAGAGTACCATATGTGCTCCCTCAGAGGCGAACCTTGAACAATCATCATAATACTATAAGAAAGGGATTGGCAGTTGGGGGAAACTGTCAACGGAGGAGGGGTGGGATTGGCAGTAGAGGGAGGGAGGGGCACACATTGTCAACAAGGGTACCTGCATAATGAACATTTATTTGTATACCTAACCCTGAATTATACCCCACATCTTTAAAATAAAAAAAGGAAAAAATAAAATTAAAAAAGAAATATGTTGAAATTTAAGGAATTTTTATTAACAATACAGCCAATCAATTGATACTTCTTTAGATCAGTTTTCAATTCTATCCTGTTCAATTTTAATGAAGAAGTTTGGATAGGAAATCATGTCTATCAGCTAAGTTTTCTTGTGTTACAAGAAATAAAATACATTAATTTATCTTATCATACATTTATGAAGAAAGTCTTCAAAGTCATGCATGTTGAACAAGTGTGTATACATATAAATATATATATATAATCAGATCCATGTTTGAATGAAAACACAAGTTTAGTTTGACCTCCTACAGTCTCTTTACATTTATTTAATGTTATAAAGTCCCCTGCCCCTGATTACAGACTAGTGCAGGATAATGACTCTCTCAATAATTCACAGATATTAAAAAGACCTTTTACTAACAATAAAAATATGCCTCAAGTCAGAAATTACAAGATCCAATAGTCTGTATGTCTACACTTTGATGCTATGAATTAATTCAGAATTAACTCTTCTTCTCTCTCCTTGTCTGATCTCTTTTGTGTGTTGCATCTGAAGTGAAAAAGAGACTGGGGTGAAATTAGGTTGTTATCCTCCTCATTCCCTACCCAACCCTCCTGCACTCATTGTAGATGTTTTGCTCTCAACCAGTCTGTGAGGGTATGGGAAGTAAAGAGAGATGACATGTAGGGCAGTGCTTCTTT
>NW_007246554.1:206501-214402 GCF_000164805.1 Carlito syrichta
TTTTTTTTTTTTTTTTTTTTTTTTTTTTTTTTTTGGTTAAGTGGCCTAAAGATCTCTGGATTGGGTTGTTAGTTAAAACTGGGGACTCTAATGGGTCTGGACCAGATTGCGCTAATTCAGTAATTAGCATATTGTAATTCTTTTGGTGGTTTATTTCTGAAACTCCTCTCCAGCAGCTGCCTTATAGGAATACCTGCGTTTTTATTTTAACTTGGAGCTTCTTTCTCCTTTGTCAACCACTGCATGCTTGGTAGAATAAATTCAGCCTTTCTGTCATAGGGTGATTTTTTTGACCAGGGACTCCTATTAAAAAGGGTTCACAGAAACCCCCCAAGGGGCAAAAGATCCACTGAAAATATTCACCAATCCAATAAACTCTGGAAGTTACGTGAGTTCTATTACTAAAGCAGTGGACCCTGTACCATTTCTCTTCCACCCTAGAATTCCTGAAGAAACAACCTAGGTAGTACAATTCAGATCCCCCTCCCTAATCTCACTGTAACTTTCTCAGGTGTGATTCAGGCATCAGTACTTGGTTCATACTACTGCAACAGATTATTTACATAAACCCTTTTTGGCAAGCCCTGATCAGAAGGATAACAGGCCTCAAGAATTATTTCACAAAACTCTCCCCTTCTTAAAACGTGATCTATTTTTTATATTCTTGAGGGAAGTGCAACAACTTAAGAGTGATGAATCGTTTTCTCTAAAAAGTTTCTTACACAGAATGGTCTCACTATCATTTTGGTATCGAAACTGGTCTCACTGACATTTCAATAGACACTGAGGAAGAATATGTTTCTTTTAATGTCCTTTTATAAAGATTTAAAATACAGGAAACTGGCATATTTTTGTATATAATGGAAATGGCTAGAAGTGCTGTATGTTAATGGACTGTATAAATGCAAATTGGAAAAAAGATTTCTTTAGGTTTTATATTTTACTTTTATAAAGAAAGAGTATCATATTCAGATTAAACAGACAGGCACCATCACATCAGAGTTGCTCCACAGAGAGGAAATTAAAGCCTCAGCATTCCAAGTAAAAGGCACATTACAGCTTTTCAAACACCTAATTTCTCTCAGTGGTGTGGGAGATATAATGACAGGTAGCACTTCTGTGACTTAAATTGCTCTCATACATCATCTGCTTTTAAACAGCATAAACTGCTTTGCAGTTTTTAATTTTTCAATCTTTACAGAAGCATAAAAGTGCAGCAATCATGTACATAAAATCATACTTTTTTTTAGTCTTTCAAAGCAATCTGCAATTTATGACTCTAATATTACTGAGTTGTATTTAATGGCTTTGTATTCTTTTAGAAGTTTTTTTTCTGTTTAAGTAAAAATATCCAAAAATATTTATATTTTTGTAGACTAACTCATACCCTTGGGTGAGGTATCAGGTATGGCTTGCTTCATTTAAAAAATAAAATAAGTGTAAGAGAAAATTATATTGGCCAATAAAATTAGTCACTTTGTCATTTTTAATATTCATGTTACTGCATATAAGGAAGAACCTACAATATTGGAAATGTAAAAAAATGTAGTTTATTTATGTTACTATTAGGCAAACTAGAAAATGAGATAATGTCTTTAATACAAGCAGCCAGTCCAAATGAGTGAATGGCAATGACACTACATTAGCAAGGTAAGTTTTTCTCATTCTGTTGATATTACTCATAAAAGTTAGAGATGTTGATTTTTATAACAATTTAATTTATGTGACAATTAATTTTTTTTCACTTACTTTGCCTTTTGGGAAAGGAGTAACTATGATAAATTTCTTCATTTTGTATCTTCAAATATTTTGAATAAATTTCCAATTCAAATTCTAGTCACAATTTTAAAGGTTCAATATTTGTTAAATATCTACTACTTACTAGTTCAGGTATAGGAACACCAATAAATATTAGGCTGGATCGCATAAAGTGCCATTTTGGGAGGTCAGATAATGAAATATTAGTGATGTCAAATGGTTTAAGCTTAGATGGAAAAGTATGCACTATAATCTCTGTCTCTGTTCAATTTTATTCAATTAATATTTACTATGCTCCTTATTTCTAGAAAGCATTGTACTGCAAATTGAGAAATAAAACTCAGCTTCTAATTCAAGTAGAAGAAGATAACAGACAAATGACTAGCAATTCGAATCAGCGTAAAGTGCTACAGACATGCATAGTTAACAAGGTGTGAAATTCCCAAATAAAGGAATATCTTTAATTGAGAATATCATTAATTAAGAATGGATATCAAGTGAAATATCATTTAAAAGTAGGAAAAAATGAAAAGTATTTCAATAGGTGAGAATGAAAGAACTAAATATTAATATAGGCAAAGGAGTTTTGAAACGGACAATAAAAAGAGCAATATAGTGATGATTAGAACTCAACTAACATCGTGATTTTTTTCTTGAGGTCTTTAAAGTTTTGAAATTAGTAATGACCATGTGAGCTGCTCAGGCCAAATGGCTTGCAAGTGAAGAAACATAACTGATGCTTTCTAATAAGAATTTGAGGATTCTGAATGCTATTTTCAATGAACACATTTCTATATCACAGTACATATGCAAAACATTTGTTAAGATGCAGCCTCACATGAAAACACAACTCAGTGAATTATATTGTTGCTGTAGCATGACCTGCCTTATCATGACAGATAAAGAAAATGAAATATTATATACCAATTTATTTTAGAAAGATATTTTTGATAATTATTCTAAGAATGTAGCTGATAATTCAAGAAATATTTATTAGCCTAGTTTTCCATTTTCTTTTTATTTAAATGACAAAATAAATCAAAATTCCTAATAGGATATTGATTAAATAAATTATGAATACTATACTTTCATATTTAGCCACTAAAGTGCTTTTCATTATACATTGACTATATAAACATGTACATATTACAACTATTCTAAAGAAATATCCATCAAAGGGCTAACAATCCTTATGTCTGAATAAAGAAATAGTTAGTGGAGGGGTGGACACAGAGTCAGTTAAATTGCTATAGTTGGACTTGTTATCGATTGGATGTTGTGTCCCTCCAAAACGTATATGTGTATGTTCAAATCTTACCTTCAATGTGATGGTATTGGAAGGTGGGACCCTTGGGAAGTGATTAGTTCATGAGACTTCAGCCTTCATGAATGGGATGAATACTCTTATAGAGAAATCCCTATTCACAAACCAGCAATTGAGCCCTCACCAGACACTTAATTTGCCCATGTGTTTATCTTGGACTTTCCAGTTCCAGAGATGTTAGAAATAAATTACTGATGTTTATAAACCACTTAGGCTATGATATTTAGGCATAGCATCCCAAAGGACTATTGCTATTCTTTTTTTTTTTTTTTTCCTTCCCCTGTGTCATGACATTTAAGTTGTAGGAATGAGTCATATTTTTTCAAGTCTGGTTGTGTCAACAGTAAGGTATATTTCTTGTCACCTTTTAGACCCTTCTCTCATTGTGTTCCCAAACTGACCATTTCCCCAAGAATTGACAACTTCTTCTTTAGGAAATAATTGAATTATTTGTTTTACATTTTCTTTTCTCACATCTAATAATCATTTTTTAAAAATCAGTAACTTAGGCATGGTAGTGCGCCTGTAGTTCCGGCTACTTGGAAGGCTGAGGTAGAAGGATCTCTGGAGTCCATCAGGTCGACGTTGGAGTGGCCATGAGAGAGCCATTGCATTCCAACCTGGGCCGTGGAGTGAGACTCCAACTCAGAAAAAAAAAAAAAAAATTCAGTAGCCTTAGGAGTACAAATGATTTTTGGATACAAAGATGCATTGTACAGTCATGAGGAAGTCTGAGCTTTGAAAGTACCCATCACATCCACTAGTGAATATTATAGTTGATAGCTGATTTTTCATCCCTCTATTCCTTCCCACCCTCCCTCTTCTAAGTCTCCAGTGTCCACTGTACCATTTTATATGCCTTTGCAGACCATCAGCTTAGATCCCACTTATAAGTGAGAACATGCAATATTTGATTTTCCATTCCTGACTTCCACAATTTTTTTAATCACGTATTTATTTATTATAGGGTTGTGAGGTACAAATGAGAATTTACTACATAAGTAGGCTGCATGCAGGTAAAGTCCGGGCTTCTAGGTGGCCCTCACTCTTCCGGTAGTGAACCGGGTACCCTTTGTGTTATCATGTGCCCCCATGTCCACTCTCCTTCCCTTCCCTACCAGTGCCCAGGGACTGCTATCCTTCCCTTGTGCTAAAGTGACTAATGTTCAGGGTCCACTTATGAGTGAGAGCAGGCGATATTCAGTTATTTATTTCTGTGATCGTTCACCTAGTATGATGGTCTTCATCTGCCTCCAACTGGCCACAATTGGGTTCTTCTTTTTTTTTTTTTCTAGAGTTTTGCTTTTTCTCTTAGATTGAGTTTGTTTTTTTCACTTGGTTTGAGTTTCTTGTAAATCTTGGGTATTAGGCCTCTGTCAAATGTATAATTTTCAAATACACATTTTTCCCATTATGTAGGTTGTCTCCTTACCTTTTGTATGGTTTCTTTTGGTGTGCAAAAACTTGTCAGTTTGATGAGGTTTCATTTATTATCTTCCACATTTTCAAGCATCCTTCACATGAAAAAGGCTTTCTTTCACTCCAAATCTTGATGTACTGGAAGGAAAGAGGTGAGTAACGTTTTAGTATCTTTTGACTGCCTGGAGTGTAAACAAGATGATCTTTGAACCTATGAGCAAAATTTAGGACAAGATATTGGGATAAGGAAATCACTCAGACCTGTGACTGATTTTATGAATGAATCTAAAAATTACTCATATCTCAATATTTGATTGATTTTTTCCCCTGATATATATCTGGCGGATATGAGAAACACAAATTCATTTACCAGCATGATATAAGCCAAAAGATAAAAACCAATGATACTTTGCTATATTAAAAATTATTTTTTTTCTTCTCTAAAGTCTGATATAACTGAACATGCTTCATATCAAGTCAAAATGAAGAGACTAAGAAAGATGAATTAAAATGTTCTACAGTTCTGGATTTTTCTGCTTTTAGTGGCATATGTCATATTACATGTTAACATGAAAAATTCATTTCATTGTCTTCTGAGTTCCATTTTCCAGTTGAATAATATAATCTCACTATTGTCACCTTTTAAAAAATGATCTGCCTTTTTTCTCTAGATGTTTTAAAGATTATTTTATTGTCTTTGTTTTGGCATAGTTTTATTAAAATATGACTTTTCATTGTTTCTTTCCCATCTTCCCCTGCCTTTTATTCAGATTCAAATGCAGTTATTTTAGACTATTCCCTCTATCTTTATTATCTCTTGCCTTTCTTTTGTGTTTTCCACTCTGTCTTTTTATATCATATTTGAATATTTTATTTGGGCCCTTCTTATTCACAGAAAATTATATGATGTATATGTACAGAAATCTAAAAGAATGTACATTAGCAATAGCATTCATAGGTGAATAAGTAAAGGTGATAGATAAAATCTCAATCTATAAAACTCATTTGTATCTGCTAGTAGCAAAATAAATGAAATACAATTTTAGATTGTTCAGTAAAAGAGCATTTTAAAACATCAAATACCCAGGATAAAATCCAAAAGAAGATGTGCAAGATCTGTATCCTTAAAACTTGAAAATATTACTGAGAGACAGTAAATAAGTTTTAATTTTTTTTTTTTTTTTTTTTTGAGTTGGAGTCTCACTCTGTCACCCAGACTGGAGTGCAGTAGCCGGAATTACAGGCATGCGCTACCATGCCTGGCTGATTTTTTTTTTTTATTTATTGTAGAGATGAGGTCTCGCTGCCCAGGCGGGTCTCGAACCCATGGGCTCAGGCAATCCACTCACCTCAGCCTCCCAAAGGCGCGGGATTACAGGCTGAGCCACCAAGCCCAGCTAATAAGTTCTAAATTTAATGAGAGATGCACATCTCACATGCCATAATCTTCTGGTTCCTTATCTGGGTGCTGGTTATATGTATGTAAAACAATGTATAAATATATTTTTTAATTCTTACATTTTTCATAATCTCTATTATACTTCATAGAAAAGTTCATTAGAAAAACTAAGGAGGACATTTACCATGGAAGATCTTGGAGCAGACAATTCTCAGAGAAGGGGAATAATGGATTAAAGCAACTACCGATAGAGACAAAGCATAGTATATAAATAGTATTTGTATACTAATTGCACATGTAAAAATGACACAATAGCTTTAAGGAAATTACTTTCCAAATCTTCAACTTGCATAAATTACATTCCTAAAACTAATCTACCAAACATGTGTCTTCAGTCAACAAACTGAGAAGTTTCTCTTGGTTTTTTTTTTTCTACTTAAAGTGAAAAAAAAATTTTTACTCATTTTGAATTTTAGTGTAATACTTCAAGGTGTTACATTTTTCAATACAGCAACAAAAAACACTATTTAAATTTTGGTATTTATAAAGCTTCTTTGAAATAAAAACATATGCAAACTATAACTTCCTGTTTTTTCAGTTTCAGAGATAGTTCTTTCATTAAATATGTGATATTTTGGTTCAGATTAGTATGTTGAGTAAGATAGCAAGAATGAGAATAATTTTAATTTAATTTTATCTGTTCATGCCCTATCTACTACCTATGAATTGTTCCTATGAATGTGTCTTGAGACAAAAAAAGAGCATTGGATCCAAATACTGAAGGCTGTGGCAATATTTATACTCCAACAAAAAACTCTTAGCAAAACGACATCCATTTCTGTCTGCTTCTAGATGTCTACCTATTTTATATATCTACCTATCTACTCATCTCTCTAATGTATCTCTGGGTATATTCCCAGGAGAAGAATCGATATATAGTATGAAAATCAATTTTTAGTTCTTTAGGATATCACCTCAAAAGTTTCTGTAAAGGAAAAGAAACCAACACGTGAGCAGGGAGACATGCTAGTTTCTATCTAGCTATCTCTACCAATCATCTATTATCATCTACCTATCTAATAAATAGACTATTCAACTTTGTAACAGATAAATGAATATACAGGATCATATATAGATTTGCTTTTAAAATATGAATGTCCATGTTTTCTCCATTCTTAGGAATGAAAAAAATATTGGTGAATATTATATTCATGAACCAACTTTTCTCAGTTGAATATTTGTAACATATCCAAAAATACAGCCAAAGACATAATACCCACAGCTTTGTAAAAACCATTTTTTAAATGAATTCCAACTAGTTCCTCTTCTCAGAGGTCTGTCTTAAGCATAACCATCAAACAAAATTACAATCTTAGCTAAATATTATGATTCTGAAGTGTTTATCTCAATTTTCCTTGCCTTTTAATGTCATTTTAAAATATACTACAAAACTCACATTTGACTTAAATATGTGAAAAGTTTTTATTAAATCAATTTTTAAAGTATGACAATTATCAATTTCCAACTAATGACTAAATATTCATTTAATTGTAGCTTTGTCAAAAAAGTCCTCTAAATCAAGGTTTCTGTACTTGTTTCAATGAAAATATGGGACATATAATTTTTGTTGTGGGACCTATCCTGTGCATTGTCTGAATTTAGCAACATCACACCAGTAGCAATTCTTCCTTATCATTCTTAGTCCCTCAGTTATGACAACCAAAAAGATTCTCAGATGTAGCCACATATCTTCAGGATGGCAAAATCTTTCTTTGTTGAGAATAACTGTTCTGCAGGCTCCGTGGCTCAGCCTGTAATCCCGCACTTTGGGAGGCGGAGGTGAGTGAATTGCCTGAGCCTGCGGGTTCAAGACCCACCTGAGCAACTTGGTGAGACCTCATCTCTACAATAAATCAAAAAAAATTAGCCGGGCATGATAGTACTCACCTGTAGTTCCAGCTACTTGGAAGGCTGAGGTGGAAGGATCGCTGGAGCCCAGCA
>NW_007246554.1:214450-215674 GCF_000164805.1 Carlito syrichta
TCTGGGTGACAGAGTGAGACTCCAACTCAAAAAAAAAAAAAAAAAAAGAGAGAATAACTGTTCTAAGTAAAAGATTAACAAGTAGGATATTTAGTATTTTTAAAGTGTTAATAAAACTTTTTTTATGTAATTACCCCAAATTGTGAAAGTGGTAGACTTTATGGGTACCAAATCTGTCTTGCAAGATAGTTGGTTTCAAATTAATTGCTTCAACACAATAAAATAGAGATCTAATCAATTCGTCAGTCAATTGACAGCAATTTTCCATGATCATTATTGACTCTGGTTTATAACTAAAAAGGTCTATAAATTCAAAGGATGTATGTAAATGTCTTTCTCAGCTCCATGTGTGTATGCAAACACACTAATTTTCTTTTTTATTTTTACATTTTAATGATTTTATTTTTATTTTAATGATGTGAGGTACAAATCAGTATTAGGTATGAAAGTGCTCACTGTACAGGCAAAATTTGGGTCTCTCTTTGGTCCCTACTTTGCCTGGTTGGAGATTCAGTTCCCTTATTGAAGCTGTGCCCCACTCATCCACCTCCACAGTATCCCACTATTGCCAATTCCTTTCTTGTATTCTTATGGTAAGTGTTCAGGGTTCCCTATGAATGAAAACACCTGTTTTTTGTTTCTGTGATAGGTCATTGAATATGATAGACTCTGAATCCATCCAAGTTGCTACAAAGTTCATATGTTTGTACTTCTTTGTGGCTGGGTAATATTCCATTGTGTATGTTTATCATTTTTTTTAATCAGGTCCAGTTTTGATGGGCAGTATGACTGGTTCATGTTTTTTGCTACTATGAATAGTGCTGTAAAAAATATGTACGTGCAGGTATCTTTTTTGTTAGAAAGATTTTAGTTCTTCTGGGTATATTCCCAATAGGGGAATTGCTGGGTCATATGGAAGGTCAATGACTAGATCTTCTAGAAATCACCACAGTGTTTTCCAAATAGGTTGCACTAGTTTGCATTCCCACCTGCAGTGTAGAAGCGTTCCTTTTTCACCACATTCTCATCATCATCTGTTGTTGTTGTTTGTTTTATTGATGGCCATTCTTACTGGAGTTAAGTGGTCTCTCAATGTGGTTTTGATTTCCATTTCTCTGATGACTAGTAAGGCTGGGCACTTTTTTATGTGACTGTTAGCTGCCTGTATACCTTCTTTCGAGAAGTGGCTACTGATACCTTTTACTCACTTTTTTTTTTTTTTTT
>NW_007246554.1:215694-243580 GCF_000164805.1 Carlito syrichta
TCAGCTTCCCAGTAGCCGGAATTACAGGCATGAGCTACCACACCTGGCTGATTTTTTTATTTATGTAGAGATGAGGTCTCGCTACCCAGGCGGGTCTCGAACCCGCGGGCTCAGGCAATCCACTCACCTCAGCCTCCCAAAGGCGCGGGCTTACAGGCTGAGCTACCGAGCCCGGCTTTACTCACTTTTTAATGGGGTCATATGCTTCTTTTCCTTTAGGCACATTTCAGTTCCCTGTAGGTCCTGGATGTTAGACCTTTGTCAGATATATAGTTGGCAAATATTTTTTCACATCTGTGAGATGTACATCCTGCCATAGGCAATCTACAGATTCAAAGCAATATCTATTAACTAACTAACACCATTCTTCTCAAACCTGGAAATGACAATACAGAAATTCAAATGGAAACATAAATGACCACAAATAGCCAAAACAATACTTAGCAAAAGAACAAAGTGGGAGGAATCACACTTCCAGACCTTAAACTTTACTATAAGGCTATAATAGTCAAAATAACCTGGTATTGTTACAAGAACAGGCTTACGGAACAATGGAACAGGATAGAGATTCCAAAAGCAAAACCTCAATTTCTCAACCAACACCATTTTCGACAAAGCCTCTACCAAGATAACCACTGGAGAGAAGAGAACCTATTCAGTAAATGGTATTGGGAAAACTGACTGACCATATGCAGAAGATTGAAACAGGACCCCTATCACCATACACAAAAATCAACTCTGAATAGATCAAAGACCTAAACATAAAACCTCTCATTAAAGAACCTGTGAAAATGCAGGAGACACCTTTATGGAAATAGGAACTGGCAACTAATTCCTGATCAAAACCACAAGTGCCCAGGCCATAAGAGATAAGATAGACAATTTGGACCTCATCAAACTGAAAAGTTTCTGTAAAGCAAAGGAAACTATCAAGAGAGCGGGGAGACATGCTAGTTTTCTAAACATTATCATTTATAAGTACAAAGATAGGATTAAAATTGATTAAATGAGAAAAATTAAATAATGAGAATAATTGATTATTCTCACTTAGCAATAAGTGATTTGATTTAGTCAAACATATGTCTAGTTAAAAAAAGCCCCATGAACTTTATAAGATATATTTCTAATAAAAATGATACCCTTAAATATTAATATGCATTAATGTTATAAATGTTTCTTATAAACTACTTTGCTGAAATTATCATTATGAATATAATTCATCTTGAATACTTATGTGAATGTTTGGCATTATATGACAAGAAATAATAAAATTCATTTGAATGTATATAACTTTTTAATGTAAAATTGTATAATAGCATAATCAATAAGACTTTCAAGAATAAATATTATGTTAAAATAAAATTCTGTAGGGTAAAGAAAATAAATATAAGAGATTAAGAGGGAAAGAGATGCAAACTTTCTGGCTGCTACAAAAGAACTGATTCATGGAATAAACTAGTTGGGCATTTGTGCATAACTGTAGGAAACCTGAACTTGAACTAAACTTATTGAGGAATATTGAAGAATGTTACTAATTATATGTGTTAAATGCACTGTTGGGGAAATTGCAACAGGTTCTGAAAATGAATTATGCAAAACAAAACGTTAGGACAAGTCCAGTAAAAATTATGACACAGTAGAACATCAGAGTAAGTCTAACAATAAATTATGAAAAACAGAACATCAGAGTAAACACATTGTAACTAGCAGGCAAATTGACTTATCTTCAGACCATTTACAAATAAACAAACAAAAAAGTGATCAAGTTCTTGAAGCCATCTGTCAAATCAGTGTCAAAAATTTAGAGGCCTAGCATAAAAGACAAAAGAGGAAGAAAAATCATAAGATAAAATAATGACATTCATTTTCACTTTTGATCTAAGTTGATGATTGATCTTTTGGTTTACCTATCTGAATTAATAACTGCTGATTTCCTGTTAAACATTTTGGCACAAACTATTGTATTTTTCTCAGTTTAGCATGAACTATTTCTATGAATAATAAATTTCTTGACAATTGTTTACAATATAGGCAATAATATAATTTAGTATATATGTACCACTTTATAGCTTTCAAAGAGACATTATCTCATGTAATTATGTTAATATCACTGGGAATTTATTTAAACATTTTAATAAATAAGTGATCAGTATGCTTATAACATAGCTGAGGCATCAAATCATGCCTTCTGACTCAATATGATTGACAAATAAATGTAAAATTATGATATTTATGAAATTATTTTAGCATATAAAGAGAGAAAGTGAAACTTTTCAAGAACATCAAATCAGTCTATAATATGTTTTCAGAGTAGTATAAAGTGAGCAACCTAGATTACTTTGTAGACCATGGAAACCTGATTTTTTAATGTTTTGGTGTGCACAAAATGAAAGTATATATCATGAAGGCAGGAGAGAACTATATAAACCTGTCATATATATAATAAGGATAACTCATAAAATAATCGAACTAGCATAAGACAAATAGTAAAACTAACTGAAGATATTTGTTCTGCCCAATGTGCCCCTTTTTGAGTTTATAAAATATGAAATCCACTTTTGTTTTCTATGCCAAATCAGAATTATAGATTATTACGTTGGGTGAATAGAAAATAAATATAATCGTGCTTAAGACGTGGATTAGTTTTGTAATCCTCTCTCACAATAATCTCATTGCTAAATATTTTAAGTAAGAATACTTATAATGAAGATCATTGGTTCTTCATTATTAATTTATTTAGAAAGTCTAACAAGAATATTATTGGAGTGGAATAGTAATAATACAGTTTATTTCTGCATAAATAATTCTGTATTGGTACTTTTTGACTACTTTTAAAAATCTGTCACACCAAAAATATGAATACATTTATCATTAAATAGCGTTTTATTATACTATTGAAAGTAATATTTTCCTTAAAGTTATTCTTACCATTTGAAGACTTTAATAAAATCCTTAGTAGTCGTTATATAATAAAGTCTTTAATAAGTAAAAATAAAAATGATAACCTGTATTATAAAACCATAGATAAACATTGTAGAACAATTAGGTTAAATTCTAATTTTTTAAAAGTGACATTATAATTCATGTTACTAGTATTGAAAGACATGTATAAGAAAAGATTTACTGATAATTAGAGTTTGAAATATTCATCTGCTAAATCTATGAAAAGATAAGAGAGTAAAAAAGAAACAGATCTGTAAGACAAATTACGTGTCCAACTCAATGTAATTCAAGGAAACATTGTTTTAAATTAGATTAGACAATATAATATTTTTGACATTTACCTTGTTATCTAAAATCATATACCTGTATAGACATATTATATTTCAACATGATTCCTTATTTGAATGATTATTTACTTAAAGAAAGAAAGAAGGAAAATTTCCTGTTTAAGTTATTCATTAAGATTTTCATGCAAACAAATGACTGAAGCTCTTTAATTTAAAATTTGAAACTAGCATAAGGGACCGACAGAGGAGGAATAATCTGACAAAAATAATAACATTTAAGTTTCACTTTTTCTCTAAGATAATAGATTTTTGTGCAGATCTATTTAAAATAATAACTTCTTATTTATTGATAACTATCTAAGCAGACCATGTTTTTTCTAAAATACCCAATGTAAAAAAAAATTTTCTTTCAATATATGCTTTTATGATAAACAATTCTAGAACATTAAAGAAAGTGTGATTATTAAAATTAAAATAGTAAGTGCTTTAAGTTTGTTTTTCTTATACTTACGCATATAGATCTTGTGCAGTGGTAATCACAGTCTACTTCGTATAATGAAACAAGGCAACTCCAATTACCAGTTGTAAGCACGATGACCACTTGTATATCTAAATCTGAATTGTAGGTCACATGTTTGAAATAAAAAAAAAATTAAATAAAAAAAAAACCCAAACATAATTTCTCGGTTCATATATTAGCTCTTTAGAAAAATCTAAGTATCTTTGTTATATTAAAATATTATATATCCAGCATCATCACTATTATCACATTTATCATTATAATTATCAACTATTATTTTATCCTTTATCATTCTTCATTATTATGGCATATATAATGTTAAATGTGAATATTACACATTTGAGTTATTTCATTCTTTTTATTGTCTCATGTGTAGTGGTTTAAATTGAAACACGATGCTTTCGCAAATTATATTTTTAAGTCTGATTTGACTCAAATTCCCTTTACTATTTTCTATAATTAGGACAAATTTCACAAGAAGTGAACTGAAGGTGCTGAGCGGTCAGTACTTCTGTTTACTAAATAGGTCCAGGTCTTTGTGTTCCAGAAAAATGGTAGAATTTTTATTTTTTCTTGAAGGTTTTCATGACTGCAAATCTTGCTTTTGTAATTGAAATACAAGACAAATGATTAGGCAGGAATTAAACTGTGCTCCTTAAGAGCAAGCATGTGAGTTACATCCCCTTCTCTCTGCTACAGTGATCTTGAAGGTGTTTGTTGGTGTCAACCTCCATCAGCCTCAGGAAATGAGAAGAAGAGTTATCATCCCAACCTGGTTATGCTCATAGTGGACTTAGGGTATGAGTAATACATGGAACTCAACCAGGTTAACCTACTGGCAATTTTTGGTTGTTTGATACCTTATTATAACTTAATATAATCTCACCTATTCACACAGAGATAAATGTTACTAAATTATATATATTCACAATATATATATATGAAAACCTGAAAAAGCACACAAAGTAGTGTATATTTTGTTATTTTATGTTAATTTTAAGCAGTGCTCTATTTATATCTAAGTGACAACATTTTTATATATTTATCACATACAGCATGATGTTTTGAAATATGTATACATTGTGGAATGGCTATCTTGCATTCATTAACCTATATTACCTGATTTTGTGTGTGTGTGGTGATAACACTTAAAATCTACTCTCTTACCAATTTTAAAGAATACTGTACATTATTTTTAACCATAGTCATGCTGTACAATTGAATTTATTCCTACTATTTAATTGAAAATGTGTATCTTTCTTTTCTTTACTGATATGTCTTTTTTATTTTAGAGATCTGTAATCATACTTATAATGAAAAACTATGAACAAGGATTCACGTGGAATAAAATATTTTTCAGTTTTCATTTTTATTTTTGCTTTTATAGAAAGCAAAATATCAATAGAAGTGTAATTGGAGTTAGGTTGGGATAAAGACCTTTAATGTTTGTGCTTGTAGAATACAGTCTTTCCTTTTTCTAGAGAAAGTTTCCTTCTATTCCTATTTTGTTATTTTTATCTTGAAAAGTTGTTGCATTTTGTCAAATAGTTTCTTGGTGTCTATTGAGATAGTCACGTGTGCTTTTTTTCCATTTGTTGTATTAATGCTGATTAATTTTTGTGTCTCATGTTCTTATATTAAATCCCATGGAGTCACAGTATGTAATGATTATAGTGTATGACTAAATCTGGTTTCCTAGAATTGTGTTGAGTTTTGTATCTATCTTCATAAAGGGTGGCAGACTATAGCTTTTTGTGTTTGTTTGTTGGTTTTTTTGTTTTTTTGGGTTTTTTTGGTAATTTTTAAATTTGATTTTGATATCAAAGTAACAGTAAACAACAACAAAAACTTGTTACAAAAAAAATCTCAAGACCAGACGGTTTCGCCAGTCAATTTTATCAAATGTTTAAAGAATTAGCATGCATTCTTCACAAACTCTTTCCAAAAATGAAGAAGACACAATTCCCAGTGAAATGTTGTATCTTTAAACCAACATCTCTCCTAACCTTCTTAGCCCCCGGGAACCACCATCTTATTCGCTACAACCAACAGTTCGACTTTTTTAGATTCCACATGTAGCTGGGATTATGCTGCATGTGTCTTTTGGTGCCTGGATTATTTCACTTAACATAATTATTACTACATTACTAATGGATATTAAAAATTTAGAAACAGCATTGGATATTAAAAATACTGTGTTGAGCATACCTCAGGATTTGTCATTAATTTATCAAAAAAATAACTATTTTGTGCTTACAAGTGATCATCCCTAGGGACATAATGATGGAGTAAACAAGATCCTGCCTCTTGAAATTATATTCTACTAAGAAAGCAAATTGAAAACTTTAGAGGACGAGTTAGTAAAATAATTTGTAGCTGAAATACTATTTTCCAGGATGTATTCTCAATACCTAACTTTTACTCTTGCCCAAGACTTTGAAAAAGTCAATTTTATATGTTTACTTAATCATAAAAAAAATATAATATTCTAGCCAGGCGTGGTGGCCAGTGTCTGCAGTTCAAGCTACTTGGAAGGCTGAGGTGGAAGGGGGTCACCTGAGCCCAGCAGGTAGACATTGGGGAGGCCATGAGTGTGTTACTGCACCCCCAGCATCAGAGTGAGATTCCAACTAAAAAAAAAAAGAAATATAATATTAATAATTGTATTTAAGCTTAGACATTACTGAAGAAACAAACTCCATTAAAACTCATTCTCCATACAATATCCATTTTCTTTACAGTTGAAAATATTTCAAAAAGTTGTTTTAAGGACTATATTAGGTATTCAATTATGTTTTCTTTATTGCAATTTCTTTTGTCTTCTCTCTGAGCCACTGATTGCGATGTAAGAAGTCGCTGGTGACTTACAATCCCATTTCAGTCATTTATCTCTCCAAAGTCTTTGTATTTCTGCTTGGACATTTTAACACTCCTCATGATTTTATCTACCCCTAGTCTTCAATTATTGCTTTATATACTACTTTTAAATCAAAATCTCTAGTTATGACCTCAGTATTAATATTGTTTCTGAAATTTTAAAATACTTTTGAGAATTTTAAGACATGCTTAATACTGAGCATAACTTTAATCAAAAATGCTTTCAAAGGAATAATTTCTCAGATTTATTTATTGATTAAATTCTATTAAATTTTTAATATTAGATTTAATTTGTAGAATTGAGGGGAACATTGGTTGTTTTATTGTCCAAATCACCTTCACCAAATCTATTACTAGTATTTTCTCAGGAATTAGAAAAACCATTTTTCATTATAGCTTGAACTCTCAATAATATTTCAGTATAGTTTTTCTCTCAAAAATCAATTGCTATTTTTTCAGTCAAATTAAATCTTATTTATTACTTTTTTTTTTTTTTTTTTTTTTGAGTTGGAGTCTCACTCTGTCACCCAGACTAAAGTGCAGTGGCCGCTCCCGGCCACCGCAGCCTCGACCTGCTGGGCTCCAGCGATCCTTCCACCCTCAGCCTTCCGAGTAGCTGGAACTGCAGGCGCGCGCTACCACGCCCTGCTAACTTTGATTTATTGTAGAGATGAGGTCTCGCCAAGTTGCCCAGGCGGGTCTCAAACCTGCGGGCTCAGGCAATCCACTCACCTCAGCCTCCCAAGGCGAGGGATTACAGGCTGAGCCACCAAGCCCGGTTAATCTTACTTATTCCAGTCACTCTTACCAACCAAACTCTTCTGTGGTTCTTTTTTTTTTTTTTTTTCTTTGAAATGGAGTCTAATTCCATCCCCCAGGCTGGAGTGCAGTAGCATGCTTGCTCATAACCACCCCAGCATTGAATTGCTGGTTTGGGGGATCCTTCCACCTCAGCTTTCCCAGTAGTTGGAACTACAGACCTGTGCTATCACACCCAGCTAAGTTTTTATTTATTGTAGAGAGGAAGTCTCTCCAAGTTCGCTGGGTTGGTCTTGAACCCGTGGGCTCGGGCAATCAACTTGCCTCAGTCTCCCAAAGTGCTGGGATTACAGGCTGACTGTGGCTCTTTTTATGTGAATATTTCCATCTTTTATGCTGCTTACTATACTACCAAGGATTAGAGGGCATAGATCATAGTCATACCTTATTTTATGTCCTAAATAATATAACTCAGTAATCATTAGATTAATGAATAATAATAGTTTCCACAAAATTCTGCAATATTTTGAAAAAAATTATTTATTTGTTAGACCAGGATAGGTTGTGTAAAACTAATAATCAACAGACAATATATTTAGGAGCACAACTAATAGTCTGCCTCTGCTCCCTACTTGTGTTTTGTATGCTTATTTGTTTTACTTAACCAGATAAGCAATTCTTTTCTGCATTAAAAGCAGAATAAAAATAAACAAATACTCAGATATTATATTGAGTCAAAATAACAAAACTGTGTTTATGTATACAACCATAACTTGTCATATTTCTCTTATTCTATTGCTATATCACATCAGCATTTTTTCTTTCCCCTATATTTGTACTACTAAGAAATTTAAATTAGAAAACATGCTATAAATTATGTTCTTTTTTGGCCATATGCAAGACTATATTACTTTATATTGCATGGATTTGTTTTAGGATTAATCTGTTTGCATTTCTATTGAAATCTCATTGGTTTCTTAATGGATTCCTTTTACTAAGTCTCAGCAATTTTTTTCATGATTCTATCACTTGATGAAATAGTGCTTGCTGGCAATAGTAAAGTTAAAGTGCCCTGTGTTATTTCCATGTCTTCACAGGTTTCGTAAAAGCCATTAATAATTGTCAGATATAAACTAAAAGGTAAATTTTGTCTTGAGAACTTTACTCTATTGTTGAGTTAGTCCAGCTTAGTTAAATTTTACTGCTACTTTTCAATTTGTACATGTTAAATGATGCCAATTCTTCAGTTTATGTTATGCTGTACTATGACAATTTTGAAAAGCATACATTAGTTATTTGAGATTAAAGTATTTTATGTTCAGAGCAACTGCAATTTTGCTGATTTTTCTTTATTTCTATGATAGAAAATCTACCATAAATTGTTGTGCTTTTTTAGAATTCTGTGAACTAAATTGCATATTCATGTTTATAATATGCTATAAATTGAAATTCACTTTTCACTTAGTAATTCTAAATAAAGTAGATTTGCCTGATACCCCAGGTTGGGTCTTTATATTCATCCTGACCAATGGAAAAACACAAATATGTATACGTACCTGCTATTCAGGAACATCCTCAGGTGCACATTAGGCTTCAGGTCACTGAATATCAAACCAGCACTGTGGCAAGCAAAGGAGACATTACTTGATTTCTTCCAGGGAACTATTCTTTCACTTGAAGGAATAGAGGAAATCAGATTTTTCATGTTTAGACTATTTTTTTTACCTCTTGAACAAAACCATAATTTTTGATCGGTGTATGCAACAGTCTTTTAAAAGCAACCATGCACATAAAAAGAGCAAACAAATTAATTCCTGGTGTGCATTATATAAAGTCAGGTAATTTATCTTTCACCTTTCGACTCTATGGTCGCTATATTTTGAATGGAATAAGTATAAATCTAGTATTAATAAGAAAATATTTTTACTGATGATCAAGAATTTATGTTTTTTGGCAACTACATAATTGTAAATAGTTAACATCAATCTTTTAAAGATATTCAATAGATAAGTTTTAAGTAAAAGCAAAAAATGCTCAGGGTTGATTTTAACAATTAGTCTGAGAGTTGTGCAAACTCCATCTGGCATTTTGTTCTCTCACATTCACCTGACAATAATAGTATGTTAATATCCTCCACGTAGAAGGGGAAATATCTACTAGAAATGTTCATTACATGTGTGTTAACAGAGATACATTAGTGTTTGTCACATTTGCTAAGCTGAATGAGTGCAACTAAAATCACAAAGTGCTACGTATTATGATTAGCTAACAACAGTCCAAATAGCTTCAATAGTGTGAAACATAGGAAATCTCATATAATCTGGTAAGACTTAAGACAGCAGAGACAGTTCTGGAAAATGTAGGCTAATTATACAGCTTCTGTAGATTCAGTGTTTTCACTCATTGTTTATATAATAGAGGAGTTCTCAAATTTGTGCATAAAAATATGAACAAATATATTCATACTAGTGTTTCTACTAGAAATCATTTTTAAAAGTTACTGTACATTTACCTATTAGTTTGGTAGGGCTGCCATAATAATATATCACAGACTAGTGACTTAAACAACAGAAATTTCTTTTCCCATAGTCTTGAATGTTGAGAGTTCAAGGTTAACATGGTGACAGACTTGGTTTTTCCTGATGTTTAGATGTATGCTTTTCCCTGTGTTCTCACATGGCCTTTTCTCTATGCTTGTCCATATGTGGTTTCTCTTCCTTTTCTTAAAAGACATCAGTTGTATTGAATTAGGGTCTTGCCTTTATTACCTTATTTAACTTTAATTACCTTTATAAAGGACCTTATTTGCAAATGCAGTCATATAGGGGGCTAAGGTGTCAACATACGAACTGGTGAAAGGGATAGTTCATAGCAATTAATACAAAATAAGTAACACTTTTTAGTGTATTTATGTAATAAAAATAGTCAACAACAATGAAACTAAATGATATTAATCAGTTTAAGCTAATTTATTCTGTGGTAACAGATGATCCTAGTTTTCTATAATAACACATTACACTTTTATGCTATATCACAGGTCAGTCTCCATACTTTTTTGGTACCATTGCACTCTGGAAATAGGAAATCCCTTATACAGTTCAAGATTTGCAAGGTAGAGAGGAAGAAATTACAAAGAGAAACGATTGACACTCATTTCTTTCTCCACATTTCATTGCCTAAAACAACTCTAATGGCCACTTGTGACATCAGTAGGGCAGGAATAATTCTGCTACCAAAGAATTAGCAAAGATTTCACACTCTACCCCCCAAATAAATTAACTTTTAGATATCAGTATGGATGCATAGTATATAGAAAAGTGATTTTTAAAAAGTAGTTGGAAATATATATATTATAATATGGTGGTAGCATTAAATATAAATAAATACATTAAGATATTGATTTATTTAATATTATTATATGAAAATTTAGAGGAGATAATAAGTCCAAAGGTGAAGAAACTAACTACTTCTAAAGGGAGATCATGAAGATCAGTACTGGAAAGTAGGCAAACAGATTTTGTTATATTATTCTATATAACTGCACATTTTAAAATGTTCAATATACATGTTAACCTAAAAAGAGATAAGTAGGTGAAGTAATGTATATGTTCATTATATTGGCTTATCCATTGTGCAATATATACATATATTAAAGCATCATGTTGTGCATCTTAAAAATATATATCATTTTTATTTGTCAACTAAAAATAAATACATACACGTATATATACATATAAAATCATTGCAAAAAACTGAAACAGTTGTTACAATATAAGCATTGGATTTTCTTACAATTATTCAGCTTATTATGATGATTGTATTGAATTAAATCTGATAAAAGGAGCATATTTTAAATTTTTCTGGCTTGAGACTTGTTGAAATTTATAACTTTGTCCTGCATTTATACATGTATATTTTGCAGTCTGTATGCAACTTGAGTTTTAAGACTTAGTTACATATAAACTGTGCCTAGAATAGTTGATATGTTTTTAAAAATAAATAAATCCTCTTTAAGATCTTCCTTTTTAGAATATTTTAAATTTCCTAAAATGCACTACATTTAAAAGAAATAAAAATTCCCTTAAATTTGTGTTTGTCTTGAGTTGTCTATAATCATTTTGCTACTTAGATTAATGTTTAGCTCCTTTACCTCCTATTAACAAAGACCATCTATTTCACTTACTTCTAATGAACAAATCTTGTGTATTGCTATTTATCTGTATGAATATTATAGGACAAACATTTTACTTTTGATAATAACCTTATTTTATCATAAATACATAACTTTGGAGCTTTTACATATTGAAACAAAGTGAGAGAAGAACAAGAAACTTGAAACCATTACAAAAGTGCTATGGAATGGTGAGCTATAGGCCATACTGCAGTTAGTTACCTAATAAACAGTCCTCATAATTTCTTACTAAAAAATTTCTTAGTTGGAGTCAGCCTCAAGAAAATAAATCAAGATGGAGTGTGGAAAAAAGCACTTCTGTAAAAGTGTTTTTGTTTGTTTTTAATAATAAATTTTTTTCTTGTTATTTCTTTCTTTTTCTTTTTGCTTAGGAAAAAGTTATGACACACAGATTAGGAGTAAGTAGAATCATAGATGAGAATTAGGAAGCACTCCACTGAGAGGTGCATTTGCAAAATGAAGAAAATTGATTCCACAATTAATTTATAAATTATTTCAAGACTACCAACTTAAAATATACCATACATATTTTCTACAATTTCTACAAATTTTGTTCAACTCTCTCTTGATTTTTTGACCAACACTCTTTTCTAACTTCCAAGTTCCATTCATTCTTACTATTGTTTTCATCTGAAGATATTCATTTGAAAGACAACTTTCTAAGCATCATCTATATTTGTTTTTGTTTTTTTTTTGAGTTGGAGTCTCACTCTGTCACCCAGACTGGAGTGCAGTGGCCGCTGCCGGCCACCGCAGCCTCGACCTGCTTTGTTCTGGCGATCTTTCTGCCTCAGCCTTCCAAGTAGCTGGAACTACAGGTGCGTGCTACCATGCCTGGCTAATTTTTTGATTTACTGTAGAGATGAGGTTTTGCCATGTTGCCCAGACGGGTTTCAAACCCACAGGCTCAGGCAATCCACTCACCTCAGCCTCCCAAGGTGCAGGATTACAGGCTGAGCCACCGAGCCTGGCTCATCATCTATATTTCAATCTTAGAATCAATTATGGTTTCACCCTCTCTTTCTTATTTTTCTTGTACACTCAAAAGCTTCCTCTTCCTTTCATCTGAAAATAATGCTTTCAAAAGAGCTAATCCAAGATGGCTATTGTGGAGCAGCAGACCAGCACCACTCTTGCCAAGCAAGGCAGAGCGTAGAGACCCAACTACTGATAAATGGAAACAATGTGTGCATTTATGAAAAGATGACACATCCTGCACCCAGCAAAAGTCACTTTGAACACATAGACCAGAAAGCCATGGCAGAAGTGGTAATATAGACACCCCATCCCCCACCATGCCCCAGGTTAGCCCTGCCCAGTGGAGAAAAGTGGATGAATGAGTCAAAGCTCAGTTCACACCCTCCCAGAGGGGTGCAGGTCATCACCCACGTGGAAGGAGTCCTGAGCAGGGTACAGGATTTGAGCAACTGAAGCCCAAGAGGAATGGGAGAAAGACCCATGCTGGGGCAGCCACCGTGGATATGGCTTTCTACTGGAATCATGACTCATAGGCAGGAAAGACCACCCAAAGATTGAATCAAGCACACATGCACTGCCAGCAGCTGGTAGCCATCCTTCCAGTCAGCAGGGCAGTGCCCACCACCTTCTCAGTGGCACTGTATTTTAAGAGTAAATGTGGGCATAATCAGGGAGGGAGTGACCCCTATGCACCCAATATCTCTCTCAGTGGGAAGGCACCTGGGCTGTAAACCACAGTAAGCAAGAGGGAGTCTCATTCCCCTTGTTTGCTACCCAAAGAGCACTAACAGTGGTGACTGAAAACGGGTCTGACAAGTTTAGCAGTGAGTGAGAAGCTCTGCAATGACAGAATCCAGACACAAGGTAGAGCAAGGAGCAGATATGAAGGCCTCTCACTCTCTCACTGAGTGGCATATATTGAACCACAGAATGGACTCTAGAACAGAGTGTAATTGAATAACTTCAGAGTTTTGAATCAAAAGAAAAATGTAGAGAGCCAAGAGAATCCTGTCACAAAGAAAAAACAATGAGAAAAAGCAGACAATCCTTAGAGTCCGAAAGAAACAGCACATGAAAAAGCAGCTATCAGAGCACAAACAATAGAAACCGCTCAGAAAGACCAGCCCCAGATGACAGCTACAGAAATCAGATAATGAATGACAAAAGTGAACAGGAAACAAGAAAAATTGGAAACAAAACTCATTGATGTTGTACAGGATGTAAGGTGAAAGTAGCTAATTTTAAAAAACTCATTCTGAAACATGGAAATGAAAAACTTAATTATGGAAATCCATAACATATTAACAAGCATAGGCAGTAGGGCCAACCAGGCAAAGGAAAGAATCTCAGAGCTTGAAGACCAAAATATGAAATTAACTCAGTGTCAAAAACATAAAACAAAGCTTAAAAATACAGAACAAAACCTCCAAGTGATGTGGAACTATGTCAAGAAGCCAAATCTATGCCTGATTGGTATATCTGAAACAGAAAGGGATACAGAAGACAAGAAGTAAGCATTTCACGAGGTCACTCAAGAAAATTTTCCACATCTAGACAGAAAGTGGACCATCTAATCCCGAGAGATTCCAAGAGCCCCTACTAGGTCTCATATAAGAAGATCAATTCCAAGGTATGTAGTAATCTACCTTCACAAAATAAGCATGAACAAAAAAATTCTAAAAATGGTAAGAGAGAAAGTTCAGACTACCTTCTAGGGAAAACCCATCAGAATCACTCCAGACTTATTTACAGAAACACTACAAGCCAGAAGGGACTGGATTTCAATTTTTAATATTCATAAAGATAAAGTAATTTCAGTCAAGAATTTCCTGCCCTGCCAAGGTAAGCTTCAGCAGTGATGGGAAGTTAAAATAATTCTCCAACAAGACATTCAACGCCTAAAAGAATATGCTGCCTCCAGAACAGCCCTTCAGGAGATGCTTAAAAAGAATTATCATAGTTATTGCAAGAGTACAGGCAAGCACAGAGTTGGCAGAGCTACAGAGCACTTACAAAAATGAAAATGCATACATATATAAGTACAAAAGTAAGAAGGAAAAAAAGCAACCCCCTAATAGCTCTATGACAGAAATAATCTCTCACTTTTCAATAATCAGTCTGATCATGAATGAACTAAATGTGCCACTGAAAAGACATAGAGCCGTAAACAAAAAAAGAAGCTTGGTTCAATAGTATGCTGCCTAGGAAACTCATCTCACTGAAAAGGAGACCCTCAGGCTCAAAGTTGGTGCTTGAAAGATAAACTTCCAGGAGAGAAAAAGCAGAAGAGGGGAGGGGCAGATATTCTAATATACAACAAAGCAGTCTTCAACCCATCGAAAGTTAAAAAGGAAATGGAAGGGCTCTACATAATTGTAAAAGACTCAAACTATCAGGAAGAAATATTTATTCTAAACATATATGTACCCAACATTTGAACACCAGGTTATAACTACTAAGAAAACTAAGAGAGGACATTGATTGACTCTTACACAATCATAGTTGGAGACCTAAATACCCCGCTAACAGCTTTAGATAGATCATCAAGGAAAAAACAAATCAGTAAGGAGATGTAGAGCCTCAACTAGATGCTTACAAATGGATTTAATAGACATTTACAGAACACTTCATCCAACATCTACCAAATATGCATTCTACTCATCAGCACATAAAACATGCTCTAAGATTAATCACTTTCTCTAACATAAATGAAACATGAACAAATTTCAAAAGATTGAAAGAATGCCATGCATTTTCTCAGATAACCATGGAATAAAAATAAATATTGCCTACAACATGATCCCCCCAAAACATGTAAAGAAATGAACACTAAACAACATGTTGCTGAACGACTTTTAGGTCAATACAGAGATCAAGACAGAAATGATAAGATTTATGAAAACAAATATAAACAAAGGCACATAAAATCAGTGCTAAGAGCAAAATTCATAACATTGAATGCACAAATCAAGAAAACAGAAAAATCACAAGGAGATATCCTATTGTCACATCTAAAGGAGCTGGAAAGGTGAGATCACCTGAATCCTAACATCAGCAGAAGAATACAGATCACCAAGATAAAATCACACTTGTAAGACATAAAAGACAAAAGGATCCACAAGACCAAAAGCTGGTTCTTTGAAAGGATAAATAAGATTGACAGTCCTCATGCCATATTGACTAAAAAAGAGAGAGAAAGCCCATATAAACACAGTTAGAAACACAAAAGGGAAAGTCACTACTGACTTCAAAGAAATTCAAAAGATTATCAGAGATTACTATAGAAACCTATTTTCAAACAAACTAGAAAACTTCAAGAAAATGGAACACTTTCTGCCATCACATAATCTCCCAAGGTTAAAACAAAAAGGAATTGAAACGCTAAACAGGTCAATAAAAATCTAGGTAATCAACTCAGTCTAAAGAAATCTCTATACCAAAAACGTCCTGGACTTGATGCTTCTCAGCTAACTTCTACACGATTACAAGGAAAAGCTGATACCAATCTTATTGAAAATATTCCTGGCAATCGAGTAGGAGGGAATGCTCCCCAACTCATTTTATGAGGTAAAGCCAACATCACCCTGATACCCAAACCTGGCAAAGTACTAACAAGGAAAGATGATTACAGACAATCTCCTTGATAAATATAGATACAAAAATTCCCAGAAAGATTCTAAGAAACCAGATCCAACAACACATCTCAAAAATCATCCACCATAACCAAATGGGCTTTATTTCTAGAATTCCAGGACTGATTCAACATTTGCATGACCATAAACACAATTCAGCACATCAGCAGATGTAAGTCCAATAGCCACAAGATCATATCATTAAACACATGGAAAGCATTCAACAAAAACCATCATCCTGTCTTGATAAAAACTGTCAAGCTCCAAAGCATAGAAGGAACAGTCCTCAAAACAGTAAGAGCCATCTATGATAAACACTCAGCCAACATTTTGTTCAATTGGCAGATTCGGAAGCATTATCCTTAAGAGAAATAAGACAAGGATGCCCACTCTCACCACTCCTGTTCAAAATAGTCCTGGAAGTCCTAGTCAGAGCAGTTGGTCAAGAGAAGAAAATCTGGAGGTATCCAAATAGGTAAAGAGGAAGTTAAGCTATCCCTTTTTGTGAAAGCTAAGATTCTATATTTTGAAAGCCCTGGGCAGTCTGTTAAAGAGTCTTCTTGTGGTGATAATTGACTTTGGTAAAGTCTCAGGGTACAAAACTAATGTACAATGACAGTTTAATTTCTGTACACTAGCAATAGGCAGACAGAGAACCAAATAAAAAGCACAATCCCATTCACAACACACACACACACACACACACACACACACACACACACACACACACACCTTGGCATCCACCTATCCAGAGAAGTGAAAGATTTTTACAGGAACTACAAAATGTTGCTCAAAGTAACTAAGATTGACACAAACAAATGGGAAAACATTCCATGCTCATGGACTGGAAGAATCAATGTTGTCAAGATGTTCATCATACCCAAGGTAATCTACAGATTCAATGCAAGGTCCACCAAATAACCAACATCATTTATTTTATACCTGGAAATGACAATACAGAATTTCATATTAAACAAAAAAACAGCACAAATAGCCAATACTATACTCAGAAAAAGGAACAAAGCTGAAGGCATCATACTTTAAGACTTTAGACTTTACTGCAAGGCTACAATAACCAACACAACCTGCTATTGATACAAAAATAGGTACATAGATCGATAGATCAAGAAAGAGACTCTGGAAGCAAAAATTCAGTCTCTCAGCCAACTCAACTTCTACAAAGCCACCAATAATATCCACAGGGATAAGGAGACCATATTTTGCAAATGGTGTTGAGAATACTGGTTGACAACATGCAGAAAAATAAAACTGGACCCCTACCTATCACTATATACAAAAATCAACTCTAAATGGATCAAAGGCCTAAATGCAAAATCACAAACTATAAGAATTCTAGAATAAAACATAGGAAACATTCTTATGCACAATAGAGTAAGCAATGAATTCTTGACTAAATCCCCAAAAGGAAATCCCATAAAAGCTAAGATAGACAATTGGGACCTCATCAAAGTGAAAAGCTTATGTGCAGCAAAAGGGTAAAGAGATAACCCTTTATTGGGACAAAAATATTTTCTACTTATGTATATGACAAAAGCCTAACATCTAGGACCTACAAGGTACTCAAATGAATTGAAAAAATATTACATTATAAAGTGGCCAAAATTATAAACAGATAGTTTCAAAAGAAGACATACAAGCCGCCAAGAGAAACATGAAAAAATGCTCAGTTTCACTAATCATCAGAGAATTGCAAGTCAAAACTACAATGAGGTACCATTTAGCTCCAGTAAAGAAAGCCATTATTAAACACACACACACGCACACACACACACACACACACACACACACACACACACACACACACACCCCGATGCCTGCACAGGTGCATAGAAAAGGGAACATTTCTACACTGTTGGTGGGAGTGCACGTTAGTTCAACCTCTATGGAAAGCAGCGTGGTGATTCCTAAAAAAACTAAAGTTTGATCTTTCATACAACCCAGCAATTCATCTCCTGGGAATATTCCCAGAGGAGCATATAAATCATTCTACAAAAAATACATATACTGGAAAAAATATAGAACCAATCCTATTCCCCATCTAAGGTGGACTAGATAAAAAACGTGGGACATATGCACAATGGAGTATTAAACAACCATAAAGAAAAACAAAATCATGGACTTTGCAGCAAATTGGATGGAGTTGGAGGCCATCACACTTGGTAATCTATCACAGAAACAAAGAACTGAATATAGCATGTTCTCATTCATAAGTGGGACCTCAACATTAATCACACTAGCACAAGGGAGGAATTGGCAGTCTCTGGACAGTGCCAAGGGAGAGAATGAGGGAGGGAGAGCATGTAGCAACACAAAGAGTACTTTGTCCTATACCAGAGGAAGTGAGGACCAGTTGGAGGCCCAAACTTCACATGCATGCAGCCTACTTGTGTAGTTAATTCTTACTTTTACCCCATATCTCTATAACAAAACAAAATTTAATAATACAAAAATAAAATAAAAGCAATGTTTCCACCATTGCTTGAGGTTCCGTCCTTTTTCTCCTCTTCTAGGATCAGATGTTTTATTTTTTTTCTTTTTTGAGTTGAAGTCTCACTCCGTCGCCCAGATTGAAGTGCAGTGGCACACTTCCAACTTCCAGTCACCGCAGCCTCGACCTGCTGGGCACGGGGATTCTTCCGCCTCAGCCTTCCAAGTAGCTGGAACTACAGGTACATGCTACCACGCCCAGCTAATTTTTTATTTATTGTAGAGATGAGGGTTCACCAAGTTGCCTGGGCGGGTCTTGAACCCGCGTGCTCAAGCAATCCACTCAACTTGGCCTCCCAAAGCACTGGGATTATGGACTGAGCCACCGACCCTGGCCAAGATCAGGTTTATTCATCCTTTCTCTTTCAAACTCTTTAACTGGCTTTCTAAAAATTCATTAAAAATATTTTGTAAAGTACCTGATCAAAGCTTTCAGGTTTCTGTTTGTTTGCCTTTAGCTCATTAATTTGTACTTACCTTTATATTTTTCACATATATTGAATATTTGCATTTTGAAACATATTAAAATATCTATAGTAAACACTTTCATCAACCTTATACCATGCATTTACATCTTATTAATTTTGTCTTTTGACGAATGAGATTCTTACTTATAATGTGATCAAATTTATAATACTTTTTTAATTCGCTTTTTGTGTTTCTTTTAGAAAACTGTTATCTACTTCAAGTTTATAGAGTCATGTTTCTATTTTTTTCTAGAAGCTTTATTACTTAACTGTTTAAAATTAGAAATAAAGTTCATTGAGTTTAAATAATATTTGTAAATTTTGAAGTGAGAGTAAAAATTAATTTTTCATATATGAAAATATATAGTAAACACTTTTATTGAAATGATAATTCATTATATTTGAATGGCATCTTTTTTCATGGATTGAAGCCTTATACATGAATATATCTGGCTCAGAATGCCAGATTATGTTTTATTTGTCTATATGTTTACCAAAACTCATCTCATTTATGTTCATAATAATTCCAGATAACTGGTAATAGAGGTCCTACAGCTTTGCCATTCTTACTTAAGTTTGCCTTTAAAATGCTTGTGCCTTTACGGTTTTATATTAATATTATCTGTTTCTTAATTTCCATGAAACTAAAATAAAAACAAAAGAGCCTTGTTTCAATTCTTTTAAATCTATGAAAAAAATTAAAAAGAGTTGACAATTTTAAAAAATTAATCTTTCAATCCATGAACATGGCATATTTGCTTATTTACTCAAAATTTTAAAAAATATTTTCAATAGTTTCATTGAAAGTTTGAACACATAACACACTAGACATAGATCTCAGCTTTTGATAATGTTAATGCAACTATAATTTTAAAATATTTTCTATTTCTCTCAGTATTAGTTCTAAAAAATTATTTTTGTATACTAATTTGTAATCATGGATTTTGTAAAATTTTCTTATACAATATATAAAATGCACAGTCTTTTAGATGTTTTAAGTATACACTACTGCTATCTACTAATAATGACAAATTTTTTTCATCTCCACTCCGCATGCATTTTATTTATATTTCTCCTCTTATTTCACTGCATACAACTACCATTAAATGCTAAATGACAGGAGTAATAGTAGACATATTTGTCCCTTTATCTATTTCAGAAGGAAAGCTTTTAGTATTTCACTATTAAAGATAATGGATGTTTTGAAATACTCATTTTCAAATTTAAAAAGTACATTTTTCTAATTGTTTAACATTTATTTTATCATAAATTAGTGCAAATTTTATGAAAATATTTCTGCATTATCTAAATGATAATAAAATGTTTTATTTTCTCTTACTGTGGTAGGCTACATTGATGATCGTTTTTTAAATGTAAAATGTTTCATTCCTTATATAGATATTTTTGCTACCTTTCTTTTATTGTACATGACTGGATTCAGCTTGCTAATATTTTATTTTAAATGTTTGTATCTTTATGGGCAAGATTGTCTACAGTATTATTGTTGGAAATGTTCTTATCAGGTTCTAATTTAGAGATTTTATAGGGAAAGTTGAGAAATAAATATTTCCTTTTTTTCTGTCATTGAAAAAAATTGTATAAGATGATATTATTTCCTCTTGAAGTTTAGAAGTAATTATTTCAAAAGATAACTAAATCTGGCAATTTGGAAGTATAGCTTTGAACATAAGATTTGATGTTTATTTTGGTACAGATTCAAGTAATAAAACTAAAATTTTGAGATTTCAAACATATGTTTGAAAAGCAAATACAGTTTCTTACTCTTAATTATGTACCAAGTTTAACTAAATTATTTTAATAGAAGCATATTTGCACAATAATGAAAGAAAGACTAATGCACTCAAAATAAGCCAAGGTGAGAATACAGTAAGATACAACAATATTTTCACACATAAGCATTAGCTCTAATATAATAAATAACTTAAAATGTTTAAAGATAACAGTTAATTTGTATTGTATTAAATAGTATCACCTGGGTGCCGTGACTCACTCCTGTAATTCCCGTACTTTGGGAGGCAGAGGCAAGAGGATTACCTAAATCCAAGAGTTTGAGACCAGCATGGACATCTTGGTGAGACTGCGGCACTAAAATAATCAAAAAATTAGCCAGTCATGGTGGTGCCTTCCTGTAGTTCCAGCTACTTGGGAGGCTGAGGCAAAAGGACCACCTGAGCAGGTCGGGACTGCAGTGGCTGTAAGCATGCCACTGCACTCCAACCTGGGCAACAGAGTGATACTCCGGCTCAAAAAAACAAAAAGAGTATCAAACCGGTATGGAACAGAAAAAGAAATTATTTAACTTAGGAATATTTTCTGTAGAAGATGATGTAGCAAATATGCTGATAAATTTCTGATAAATTGTGGCATATGATCTATCAAGCATTAAAATATATAAGAAAATTAAAAACATTTAATAGTTTGAATAAGATATCCATGCTATTAATCTAAAATTCTAGTTTTTACATAACATCTTAAATTATGAAAGTGCCCTGTATTCATTATGTTATTAATTATTCATTTTAATAGGTCATTTAATTTTGGATGAGTTGTTTTCAAAAATATAACCAGACAAAGGTAATATAGTATACAAGGCATAATATGAGAGAACAATTTTAACTCATTTGGAAGAATAGTGTTCTGTCAACAAAGTTTAGATATGACTGACTTGTAAGACTTGTTAGTTGTACTGAGAGTTATTCTCTAAAACATTTTCCAACCTGGCTGAAAAATGAATCAATATTTACTGATGAAAGATTATACAACTTTGAAAGAGGCAGACAAACTCTGAAACTGTTCTCTTACTACCTGAAAGAAACTCCCATAAGTGTATAGTCTGTGAAATAAAGGACAAAATAGCACTACCTTTGACTTTTAATTGATTTTAGTTGTTGGAAGGACTAAACTAATCAATAATGGTAATAATGAAAGGAACTAGAGTATCATACTTGGAAGTTAACTAAAAAATATTATGTGTATTCAAAGCAATGAGAAGATAACAGGCACCAGCTTTGTACCATAAAGTGTTTCCCCAATTAGCTAAAATGATTTGCAAATCAATACAAGCCCTAAGCAACAGAAAATATGCAAAATCTTCCAACTGAGTACAATAGCAGAAAGTGATGTTAAATATGAGAATCAAAACTTTGAATTTCAGTTATAATGCTTTTAGCTGCAAGTATACAAAAGCCAACTGTAGTGAATAAAATAAATAAGTGTATCTATTCACAGAACTGGAATTCCAGAGGTCATTAGATTCAAGCTAGCTAAATCTAGTAGATCTGGTCAATATCTTGCAATTTCCTGACTCTAAATTCCTTTTTCTTCACCTCTAAGGTACTCTGCATTTGGGGAACAAAATAAGTATAGAAGGTCAAAATTTCACAATCACAGAACACAAAATCATCAGGATGAGAAATAATATCTTCTGGTGGCTTCATTTTAGGATATTGAAATCTTCATTTCCCTATGTCCCCAGCAAACTTCTCTTTCATTGCTTTGTTTCAGAGTCATATGCCAATCCTACAGACAAATAAGTCTTTTTTTTCCTTTTTTTTATTATAAAGATATGGGATACAATTCAGGGTTATGTATACAAACGTTGATTATTCAGGTACCCTTGTTGATGAGGTATGCCCTTCCCTCCCCCAACAGTTTTTCTCAACTGCTAATCCCACCTCCCTCCCCTGACAGTTTCGCCTACTGCCAATCCCTGTGGATGGATTTAGAGTCGATTATACTCAGTGATCTATCACAGAAACAAAGAACAGAGTACCATATGTTATCACTCATAAGTGGACCGTGAACAATTATACTACTATAAGTTTTTATAGTTAATTGACTTAAGGATTCTTAGAGGATTTATCAGGCTTATCTCTGTCTGGACCTTTGGATGAAGTTAGATTCCCTTTTTCTATGAGAGAAAATGGTAAACTGAAAAAAAAAAAAAAAATCAGTGTATTCCCAAAAAATGAAAATGGAAAAAAAAGTGTTTCATAGCAAACAAAAATATTACTAAGCCCAAAATTTCAGCTATGCTTACTGATGCACCAATTATATTTAAAAAGCAGATATAAATTTTATCTATAAAGGGGAATTGTAAAAAAAAAAAAAAAAAGTTCAATATCCAGTTACATCTATTCAATGTATCCCAGTTACATATTTATTCTCTAATGAGGTTATTTTTCTCTGATTATATTTCAGCTAGAAGAACAAACAATTCAATTTTCAAACACAAACGATAACTGCATAATGTTAAAGATCTGTGAACTAAACAAGGAGAAAAATATAATAAGAAATAAAAGGTAAACTTTTTATAGGATGACCAAGAAAACATTCCTGGAAGATGATATTTAAGCTTAAATATAAAACAACATTTTGCTCAATGGGCAGAAGCTAGAAGCATTATCCTAAGAATTGGAGCAAGACAAGGATCTCCACTCTCACCCCTCCTACTCAACACAGTAATGCAAGTCCTAGCCAGAGCAATCAGACAAGATAAGAAAATCGGTGGTATCCAAATAGAAAAAGAGAAAGTTAAGCTATTCCTCTTTGTGGATGATATAATTCTATACCGAGAAAACCCTAGGGAGTCTCTCAAAAACCTTCTGGCAGTGATAAGCTACTTTGGTAAAATCTCGGGGTACAAAATCAATGTGTAAAAGACAGTTGTACTTCTAAACATCAGTATCAAGTCAGTGGAGAACCAAATAAAAAACACAATACCATTCACAATGACCACACACAAAAAAGAAATACCTTGGCAAATACCTAACCAGAGAAGGGAAAACTTTACAATAAGAACTAAAAAATCTGCTCAAAAAAATCAAGGATGACACAAACTTTCAAAAATGGCATGCTCATGGATTAGAAGACTCATTATCAAGATATCCATTCTACCCAAGGTAATCTATAGATAGAATGCAACACAATGCAAATTTTTTTTTCAGACCTAGAAATGACAATACAGAAATTCATATGGAAACAAAAAAGAGCATGAATAGCCAAAACAATACTCAGAAAAAGAAACAAAACAGGAGGTATCACATTTCCTGTCTTTAAACTTTATTATATGACTAAAGTAACCAACATGGCATGGTATTGGTAGAAGAAGTGGCACAAAGATCAGTGGAATAGGATAAAGATTCCAGAAGCAAAAACACCATTTCTCAACCAACTCATCTTTGACAAAGTCACCAATAAAAATCACTGGGGACAAGAAAACATATTTACCAAATTGTGCTGGGAAAAATGGCTGAACACATGCAGAAGAATGAATCTAGACCCCTACTGTATTCAAAAATCAACTCCAAATGGATGAAAGACCTAAATGTAAAACCTCAAACTATAAGAATTCTAGAACATAGGAAACACACTTATGCACATTGAAGTAGGCAACAAATTTTTGACTGAGTTCCCAAAAGCAAATGCCATAAAAGCTAAGATTGACAAGTGGGATCTCATCAAACCAAACATCTTTTGCACAGCAAAAGTAACCACCAAAAGAGTAAAAAGATAATCCACAGAATGGGAAAAAATTTGCAAAGTACATATCTGACAAAGGCCTAACTTCCAGGATCTATAAAGAATTCACCTTAAGAAGGGAAAAAAAATTAACAACCATATTAAAAAGTGGGCAAAAGACATGAACAGACATGTCTCAAAAGATGACATACCAACATCCAACAAACACCTGAAAAAATGCTCTGCCTCCCTAACCATCAGAAAAATTAAAATTAAAACTACAATGAGATACCACCTAACTCTGGTTAGAATTGCTATCATTAAGTGAAAAAACAACAGGGGTTGGCATGGATGTGGAGAAAATGGAATGCTTCTATACTGCTCGTGGGAATGCAAGCTAGTTCAACCTCATGGAAAAAAGTATGGCTATTCCTAACTAAAAATTGGTCTTTCCTATTATCTATGTATCTAGTGGTACATATGCATGATGGAGTATTACACAGCAGATACTTGCATGCAGCTGGAGGTCATCATACTAAGTGAACTATCACAAAAATAAAGAGCTGGATACTGCATATTCTCACTCATAGATGGGTCCTGAACACTAGTCACATCAGCACAAGGGTGGGATTGGCAGTTACTGGGCACTGCGAGGTGAGGAAAGGAGTGAAGAGGATCACGGGCAAGTGACAACACAAAGAGTACCTGTCCACTACCAATGAGAGTGTGGGCAAATTAGAAGCCAAATCTTCACCGTCATGCAGCCTACTTAGGTAGTTAATTCTCACTCGTGCCCCACAACACTGCAATAAATAAACAGCCTTTTAAAAAATAAAGTTGAAAACCACATAAAGAGCAATGAGTAGAGAAGTTTGTTTCAGAAGGAGAACACTAGAAGGGAAAAAAGTTTGGGGTGTCCAGGTGCACCACATATATGCACACCACACACATGCCCATGTGAAAACATCCTGTCTCCTTGAAATAAGGACTGATTCTGTTAAGAGTGAATGGCGTACAGGAAATATACAATAAAGATACAGATGCATAAATAATGAATATGCAAAGTGATTAATTCATCGGACAAAAATAAGCAGCAAAGAGTTGAATAGAAGACAATGATGGGTAATGAAAACGTGTTGAAGTATTAAAAAAGAGTGGTCAGGGAACATTTTCAAAAAAAACAAAGTCACCAAAAAGTCAAAACTTGAGCACGTACCAGAAGGAAGTGAGGGAATAAGTCATTCAAAGATCTGGGGGAAAATACATTTTATGCAAGTACAGTGAGCCGAGGTGAATGTTTGGTTGACATACTTTTATAAAAGCAGAAATGCTAAGTAGTTAAAGTAAAGTGCACAAGTTGGTAGAGCAGGTGAGGCATTGAAGGGCATTGTTGGTCTTGTTGAGAATTTTGACTTTTACTTGGAGTGACATGAAAGCCATTAAAGAATAAATTGCATAAGAGCAATATGTTCTACGTGATCTGACAGATTTTAAATCATCCCTCAGACTGCTATGTTGTGAATTTGAATGCAAGGGAAAAAGGGTAAAGCAAGGAGTCCTATTTAAAAATTTAAGTGGTAGATAATAGTGGCTCAGGACCAAGTAATAGTAGTGAAAATGGCAGGGAATGGTTGGATATGTATTGAAGCAAAAAACTGAAAAGATTTGTTATTAGATGTAGGTGTTAGGAAAAGGTATTTATAAAAAAAAAATGATGCTTTTCAAGTGTTTTGGGAAAATGACTACTTTTAAGTATAAATACCATTAAAAAATAACCGCTTCTTCATGTATTATAATTATAATGTATTGTAATTCTTCATGACATATTCAGTAACTTTAATTTATCATTTTAACAAGAAGTTCATAGCGATGAGACTAATTTTACCTTCAAAAATAAATTATTTTGTCTTAGTAAAGACTAAACAACTCTGCCACCATTATTTTTACAAGTATTATGTCTAACAGGCATGTTTGCAATCGTTTTACACAGATCTATAATGACTGAAAAAAATAAAGACCCTGCAAAGCAATGGGTGATGAAAAAATGAGAAAAATTTATAAAAAACCTTAAAACATTTACAAACACCATATACACTAAATATAAATAAATTTAAAGAGTTTTTCATTTTACTTTAACTTTTTGTTAAAAATGTAATAAATACACAGAAAAATGCTTATAATATAATCGAACATTAATTAACTTTCACATACTAAACATATTTTGTCACTATCACTTATAAAAGAAACGCTGTATAAGTAATACCTCAGAAACCATTTTGCTGGTATCAATCACTATCCCAATAAGTAAATACCAAATGGATGTTCCTGGTTGTAATATTCTGTACATAAATGACTTATTAAACATGAACTCTTTTGTGTCTGGCTTTATTAAGTCAACAGTGTTATGAGAGATTAAACCATATTGATGAGTATAGGTGACAATTGTGTCAATGTATTCTGTAGCAGACTTTGTTTCTAAAGATAGCCACAGTAGTCTCTCCCAGCCAGCGAGGTCTACAACTTGGCCTTACTGCTCGGTAGAGATGGAATTAAAATCTCCTCCACTTGCATTATGCTGGCATTAATGACTTTCTTTGAATCAATACAGTGTGGCTTAATGAATAGTGTGTGGCTTGTGACTTCTAAAGCTAGGCCAGAAGAAACATTGGAGCTTTGGCTTTGAGTTCTTGAAATATTTGCTCCTCATAAGTACCCTGTCAGGGAATACCCTTTTAGAATGCAGGTGAAATACTTAAAGAGGGCAAGTCACATGAAAATTTTCTGAGTATAATTGCAAACATATATCAAACACTACAGTGAAGAAGTCTTTGGAAGTTTCTAATTTTTGCAATTTCTGACTCACAGTATCTTTTATCTTAAAGTTTGTTATTTTATTCTATGAAATTTGAAATGGATTTATAGGCAGCAAAAGACAATGGAAACATCTAGTACCTATTCTTTGAATGGATCATAAAGTATAATGTCAACTATAGACAAGAAGTTTTTCTACTTGTGGCTCTTATAAATAGGGCTTCTGTGAATATAGCATATGTATATTGTTGAATTTGTATATATATTTGGATAAAATAGTAGGGTACTCATTTATTCAGATTAAAAGATAGAATCAAATCATTTTCCAAAGTATATGTAAAACATTTATATTCCTACAAGCAGTATATGGATTCTAATTGTTCAAAGTCCTTGGCCACATTTCTTTTTCTTTTTTTTTTTTTTTTTTTTTT
>NW_007246554.1:243731-275246 GCF_000164805.1 Carlito syrichta
CTGGGCTCCAACGATCCTTCTGCCTCAGCCTTCCAAGTAGCTGAAACTACAGGTGTGCGCTACCATGCCCGGCTAATTTTTTTGATTTTATTATAAGGATGAGGGCTCACCAAGTTACCCAGGTGGGTCTTGAAACTGCGATCTCAGGCAATTCACTCACCTCAGCCTCCCAAAGCACTGGGATTACAGGTTGAGCCACCACATTTCTTTTTTTAAAATCATTTTCCTTTTAGCTATTCTAGTCGGTATAGAGTGATATCACACTGTATTTTCATTTGCATTTCTCTGCTATCTTATGTTACTTTTGTATGTTCACTGACTGTTTTGATACTCACTTTTCAAAAGTAAGTTTTTAATCTCATATTTCAATTGTTTTCTTTTTTCTTATTCATTTAAAGAAGTAGTTATATATTCCATATATAAGTGTGTGTGTATGTATGCATATATGTTTATTATTATTTAATATTTTTCTTTTGAAGTTTTGTATATATTATTTAAAATTTATCTTTGCTTAAACCAAAGTCATAAAGTTATTGTCCTGTAAAGCATTATTGTTCTGCCTATCATATTTCAATTTTCCCAATACACTGTAAGACCTGTATATGATATGAAACATAAATTTTTATGTATGAAAGACAGAAGTTCAGATATCTACTGTTGCTTATTGATAACCATTTATTGAACAGACTGTTATTTCCCAATGCACTACCTCTATGCCCTTGTAATAGGTCATTAATATATTTCAAGACTTCATTATCACTCACCTATCTCAATAGCCTCCTAACTGGTCAACCTGGACTTATTTATCTCAAATTAGTCTTGAAAACTGCTAGAAGTCTGACAATATCAGTTTACTACTATGAAACTTTTAATGGTTTTCAACGTCCGAATCAGTGTTTCTCCCTTTGCAAAAGTTAAAAATGAAAAATTCTTTGGGCCCACCATCAAACCAGATGAAACAGATTGAGAAGAAGAATTGAGATTGCATCTGCATTTTTAAAAAGTTCATGAAGCACCACTAAAAGCTGGTAGGGCTTTCAGCACAGTGTTGAACAGGAAGTGTGAGAATGGGCAGCATTGTCTTGTTCTGGTTTACAGGAGAAATGCTTCCTGTTTCTGTTCATTTGGCAATATGCTGGCAGTGGATTTATTGTAGATGGTACTTACTATTTTGAGGTATGTTCCTTCTATACCTAGGTGTTCAAGGGTTTTTATCAATAAGGGATGTGGATTTTATCAAAGACTTTTTCTGAATCTAGTGATATAATCATGTGGTTCTTGTTTTTACATCTATTGATGTATTTAGAAAACATAGGAGAAACCCTTACAGAAATGAGAGTAGGCAACCAATTCCTGATCAAAACCCCAGGTGTCCACACCATAAGAGATAAGGTAGACAAGTGCGACCTCATTAAACTGAAAAACTTCTGCAAAGCAAAAGAAACCATAAAAAGAGTAGGGAGACAGCCCACAGAATGGGAAAAAAAATATTTGCCAACTCTATATCTGACAAAGGTCTAACATCCAGGATCTAAAAGGAACTCAAACTTGGTAAAGGGACAAAATAATAAATAGCCCCATCAGAAAGTGGACAAGAAACATGAATAGACAATTCTCAAAAGAAGATATATGGGCAGCCAACAGACACGTGAAAAAGTGCTCAGCCTCACTAATCATCAGAGAAGTACAAATCAAAACCTCACTGAGGTATCACCAAATCCCAGTAAGAATGGCCATCATTAACAAAACAAACAACAACAGATGCTGGCAAGGATGTGGAGAAAAGTGAACGCTTCTACACTATTGGTGAGAATGCAAACTAGTTCAACCTCTATGGAAAACAGTGTGGTGATTTCTAAAATAACTATAAATTGACCTTCCATATAACCCTATTGGAAATACACACGAAGGAACTAAAAGCATTCTCAAAAAAGATACCTTCACATGCATGTTTAGCAGCACTGTTCACGACAGCAAAAACATGGAACCAACCATGCTGTCCATCAAAAGTGGACTGTATTAAAAAGATGTAGTACATAAACACAATGGAATATTACACTGCCATAAAGAAGGACAAACATATGGATTTGTAGCAACTTGAATGGATTTAGAGTCAATAATACTCAGTGATCTATCACAGAAACAAAGAACAGATTACCACATGTTCTCACTCATAAGTGGACCCCAAACATTTTCCATAATACTATGAGAAAGGGATTGACTGTAGCAGGAACTATTGAGGCTGGGGGGGGGTGGGGAAGGAACATGGCATCAATAAGGGTACCTGATCTCAAAACAGGCAAAGTTTGGACAAAAGGGAGGCCCAAACTTTATCATTATGATGCCCACTTGTATACCTCATTCTGAATTGTATCCCACTACTTCAAAATCAAATATATAAAAAATAAACAAATAAGCTGGGCTCGGTGGCTCAGTCTGTAATCTCGTGCCTTCGGAGGCTGAGGTGAGTGGATTGCCTGAGCCCGCTGGTTCGAGACCCACCTGGGAAACTTGGCGAGAACTCATCTCTACAATAAATCAAAAATAGCTGGGCGTGGTGGCACACGCCTGTAGTTCCATCTACTTGGAAGGCTGAGGCGGAAGGATCGCCGGAGCCCAGCAGGTCGAGGCTGTGGTGGCCGGGAGCGGCCACTGCACTCCAGTCTGGGAGACAGAGTGAGACGCCAACTCAAAAAAATAAAAATAAAAACAAATAAACACAAATTTTTTAAAAAACTGGTGGGGACATGTGGTGAAAGACTACATGGAGTATAGCAGAGAATTCCAGATGACTCTAACAGCCCTAACTTACTTAGGTGATCATTCAGACTCACCTATAATTTACTTCTTTAACTTTACTAACAACCAAATATGGAGGTCATGTAAATAAATACTGATGAGTGAATATTTATTAAGCACTAATTTTTTGGTGCTACTTCATGTATATTATTTTATTTAGTATTTCTATTCTGGTATATTGTATATGTATTTTGCAGATAAATAAACTAAGATTTGATGCAATTAAGTAATGTGCTAGATATTATTTAGTAAAAGGCTTTACGAACTGAACTAAATGTTGGTCTGACTTTTAAGCCTCCTCACTTCACTGCTTCTGTTCCACTAATGAAACAGTCATTCAATGGTAACTTAAACATTAAAGCTGAACACAGGTATATCCTGTGACCCAGTCATCCAACTTCTTTTTATATAGAAAACCACAAATGTGTTATACATTCACCAAATGCATGTTTATGAGTTCATGATGGCATCATTTTTAATAGTCAGAAACTTGAAATAACATAAATTGTTAAATTAAAACAGAATTGATAAATTGCTATAAAGGATGTATTCTTGGCAATTGCAACCACATGGAAGAATTTGAAAAAAACAGTATTTTTTAAAGAAGCCACTCACAATATATTTGAAGTGCTGTATGATTTCACTCATATAAAATTTCAGAACAGTTTAAAAACAAGTACAGATAGTAGATAGGCTAAGCATGTGATGGTTTCTGGGTGCTAGTGCCAAGGCAGGCCAAGTTAGCACTGCACATAGCTTAGAGGTAGTTAGGCAAGTTTTCCAAAGCAAGTCTAATTTAGATTACTGATGAACAGGATGGTTAAGCATTCAGTTGCCTTTCTTATTAGTACATGACCTTTAGACTTGATCACCTTGAGGATTAGAATATCGATCTACTAGTACAGTAAATCACAGAAACAAGAAGGAATGACCCATAGCCCAGAGGCATGTTCTAAGAAAAGCCCAGATTTAGTTAGTGATTTTTCATCATTTAGAGGGTCCTTTAGATACATGTAAACTTAAAATGTCAGGAAATAATAATCAAAACTCATGATCAGAAACCTGCAGCCCTGCACTCCTATCGGATAAAATAGTTTGCTTAATCATCATTGTAGACTTACATAAAACTTCTTATTAAAGACAAGCAGGTGTCTTTCTCTCTAAGACACCCACATTCTTCCTTGAACATGTATTCCACTCTAATAAAATATACTTTGATTCTATAACTCACCTTTGCATTCTTTCTTGCAGCACATTCAAAAGCCCATGGAGCAACTACACTCCACACATCCCAATATCAGTATCGTGCTATTTATTGACCTGGGTCATGGCTACATGAATGTGTTCACTTTGTGCAAGCTCATCAACTTGTAACTTGAGTAATTTTCTGCATGTAGAATACTTAAATAAAATTTATTCTCCAAAAGGAGTAAATACAATTCATAGATATATGAAACACATTATTATATGAAGAAAAATATATTTCCTCTGATTTTATTGTTTTAATATATGCATGGAAATATGATATGACAAAGTGAAATCGTGAGCATGTCAGTAATTTATATAGCATATGGTTAAAAGTAACTTAATTATGTTTAAATAAGACATCCCAGATAATAGCTCAGGGATATTGTTTTCTGAATTTCCAATATAGAATTTTGTGGGAGTTCTTTATACTTTTAAATCTCCCAGAAGTTTGTTAAAATGACTTCCATTTTTTATTTAACTTAATTCAGATGTCCTACTTCTTTTGAATTAGTTCAATGAGATATTTTCATACTCTGCTGTATCCTGAGACAAAGATAGCATGAAAAAAAAAAAAACTATAGGTTTTGGTTTTTCTCCCCAGATAAAAACGAAAAATTCACATAAATTCTTTGTGTATTTAACACACTTTACTAAAGATGGGATGTAGCTTAAATTTAGAGTTTCTTATTTCTAAAAATGCCTCCAACATTATTTAGTCAACTGAGTTCTCAGTCTCTCCATTAATTTACTTGTGTCTTTATCCTCCTTCACCTTTTTTTTCCTCTTCCTTCCTTTTTTCACTCTTGGACTCCAAACTCTTAAAGGAAAAATGAAGAAACAAAGGGAGGGAGGGAGAAAATGAAAACATGAAAGTGGAGAGAGACAAAGAGAGACAGAGTGGGAGCAGGAAGAAAGGGGATAGATACACAGAGAAAGAGATAGAGATGGAGACAGAGACAGAAGGAGGCATAAGGTGTCTAGAGAGAGTGTCTTATAATTTTTCTCTGTAGTGCATCTCAACTCTCTCCAGCCTCACTCCTAAGGATTCCTCACCACTCCTCCCCTAGAGGAGTTCTGAACTCCCCTGAGAAGAATCAAAATTCATATTCATGAGAATTTTCCCCCAAGGAAAGTTTATCTATTTTGTATTTCAACCAATTTTTTTTCACGAATCATGAAAAATAAAATAGTCATAAAAATATTTTTTCTATGGATATGAACTATACACCAACACTAGAACTCAGGAAAAGCTATTATCAGTTTTAATTTTCAAAAGACAAACTTACTCCTTTGCATTTTTATTAACAGGATACAGTAGGTCCAACATTAATTTCTAATGATATAGGTCCTTGTGACAAATTTATTATTTTAGCATTATGATGAGATGAATAGAGTTGAATAAGTACTATATCTTCAAGAGCTGTTATTAGAATATTACATAGATGCTCTATTCAATTATTCTGAAAAATGTATAGGCATTCATATACTTAAACTTTGTTTATAATTGCACATAATCTCATAATTCTCACCAAAAGTAGTAGAAGAGTAAATTCCATAGTTACAGATCACTTTTTAAAACAGCTAGTCATTATTGAAATGTACTTTTTCTTTTGTATGCATACAATTTTGTTTTTAAAAATATATGATATAAATTCCAAGAAACATTTATTCTAGGTATTTGCTCTTCAGAATCAAACAAATAGTCACAGATAAGAAAATTTAGCTATTATTATTTATATGTATATATTTATAGATTTTCTAGAATTTACTGCAATATTTGTATGTGTGTTTATGTGTGGAAGATGGTGGTTATGATAATTTTAAAACATAAAAAATGCATTTAGCCGAGCTCGGTAGCTCAGCCTGTAATCCCGCGCCTTTGGGAGGCTGAGGTGAGTGGATTGCCTGAGACCGCGGGTTCGAGACCCGCCTGGGCAGCGAGACTTCATCTCTACAATAAATCAAAAAAAATCAGCCGGGCGTGGTAGCGCATGCCTGTAATTCTGGCTACTTGGAAGGCTGAGGTGGAAGGATCGCCGGAGCCCAGCAGGTCGAGGCTGCGGTGGCCGGGAGCGGCCACTGCACTCCAGTCTGGGCAACAGAGTGAGACTTCAACTCCAAAAAAAAAAAAAAAATGCATTTACATATTTTAAAAGTTACAAAATATACAAATGTACTTAATTTATCAAAGCCAAATGATTAACAATACTCTGAACAAGTTATTCTTCTGTAACACAAGGTTCTTGGGAACTTTAATGTCATTTACTACACTCCCAACTAATTTTGTAATAGTATCATTTATTATAATTCTGTCTTGCTCTTTTAAATGCACACAAAATTATTATTCTTGCTTACAGTTGGAATTTGCTAAAATTTATTCACATATTTGCCAATTCATGTTTGCTGCACTTCTTCTTGTATCAAAAGTATTACTTCTGGGTCACTTTTCTTCTGCACAAAGGATACTCTTTCAAATTTCCTTTAGTAATGGCAAGCTCTATGTATGTATAATGTCTTTTGAGATACAGATTTCCACGTTCTTTTTTTTTTTTTTAAATAGTATCCTGGTTTCCATGATTACTGTTTAGGATCAAGCTATCTTACTATCACTCCCTTGAAGATTTCTTCTTTCCCCTCAGATTGCTTTTCAAATTGTCTTCTGAATTTTTGTCATTGATTTGTTTCGATGTTATGCTGAGATGTATATTTCTGCAGCTCATCTTGTATTAAATTCATTAAACTGCTTAGATCTATAGCTTGTGTCCTTTCATTCAGGAAAATTCTCACTCATCTCTTCAGTGTTATCAGTGACCCATTCTTACTGTTCTCCTACTTTAACTACAATTAGACTTTCTCACTATATTCACCATGTTGTGAAACTTCCATTAATTTTGTGGTCTTTGTCACTGTCTGCTTTATTTTAAATATTTTTATTATCCTATATTTTAGTTTCTTTGTGGAATTATTAACTATATGTAATTAGCTTGTAAACCCATCACTTAATTTTTATTTTAGATTATTCTTATTTAATGTTTCAATTTCTATTCACTTTTTATATCAAATATGTGAGGTTTGTGTGTATAGTTTCTATATTCTGTAGAAGTTTCAAACATTTTTAATAAAGGATTTGAACAAAACAGAGATTGTTTGTGTGTGTGTGTGTGTGTGTGTGTGTGTGTGTGTGTGTATGATAATACAGATATTTAAGGCTTGGTAGGTGTATACTACTGTCTTTTTTAAAAAGTTAGTTTTCACTCATGGTTGTATTTTGGGGGTACATTTTTAAATTATAATTTTCAAGTTTTGAAAACATTGTATTGAAAAATTAGAGTTCTAGAATGGTTTATTTCTCGAGAAAAAGGTGAGTTGCATTTGAATTCAGAATTTTTTTCCCAGATGGTTTGCCTGAATAAATTAGTTTACCATAATACAGGAGGTAAGAACCTTCAAATACTAAATATTTTACACATAAATACATTTCCATAAGAAGAATGTTGCATTTACCGAGTATATTCTTAAGCTAATGTTGAAGTTTTAATATTAATTTGTTTTCTCTTGGGGACATAATAGAAAGACCTTTCTGTAGCTCTTCTTTATTTTCTTTCTTGATATTTTTAATTTTTTTCTTCTATTATTTACGACATAATTTTTCTGTTCTCCTTATTTGCATATATCTTCTATATTTTTATCTTAATAATTGCATAGTATTTCTCTTAATAATTGTATTGATCTTATTTTTGTCGTTGCTAAGTTGGTAAGTTAAGTCCACTATGGGCGTCAGTAAAAAGGATACAAGAAAAAATAAATAAATAAATAATAAAAAATAAAGGATACAAGATAAAACCACAAATATGCATTAATGTTTAGGACAACTGAAACATTCCTCTTGTAATAAAACATTTGTAAAAACAATGTGAGGCAGTGTAATTAAGTAAAATAGGAAATGAAAAAATTTAAAGCAGATAATGTCTTTTTTTTTGTAGTTTACAAAAATGTTGATGCTAGAAGAAAGAGATGCAGTCAATTTTAATGTTTATCAAAATTTTGAATATATTTTCCAACCATATCAGTGGATTTAAATGTTTATACCAGTATTTCCTTTATAATATTTAATTTAATTCTAAAACCTCATAAATATATTATTAATGCTGAATTCATTTAAAATTTGTATCTCTTTTGAAAGTTTTATGTGGAATAAATGAAGGAAAAATGAAAATGTGTTTGAAATTTTGTTTATCTCTTTTGCTAGATCAGTGAGGTAGAGAATAAAGACTATCAAAGACATCTAAGATCTTATTTTATGAGTCAGAGAAATAAACTCTCAACTGATGAACTCTTCAAGGAAAGTCCAGTCAATATTTGGAAAAGGTCTTCATAATTAAAAGGGAGAGTTGAAATAACAGGAATCTTGCTACTTGTCTGCTTGCTGACCCTAGACATGTTCACTTTTTCAACCTTCATGAGTTGAATGGTAGTAATGATACTGACCTTTTTATATTTGTAAGCATCTAAATGACATATGTAGAGCATTACATGCATACATACTAGAGATTTGAGAATTTATGCTTTCTTCTATTAATAATTATTTTATTATAGTTGTTATCATCAATTTATTCCTCTTACAATTTTATTTATTTAACTTTTAAAATTTGTGTATAGTTGTGGGGTACATGTGAGGATTTACCACTTAAGTACATTGTATGCAGGTGAATTTTGGGTTTCTAGCAGGCCCTCTTTCCCTGTGTCACAGAACCTGGTAGCCAGTGTGTGGTTGTGTGCCTCCCTACTTCCCTTCTTCAGCAGTGTCAGGCATCTGGTGTTCCCACCTTTGTGCTCATTGGTCAATGATCAAGGCCTGCTTATGAGTGAGAATGTACTATGTACAGTTTTTTGTTTCTGCAATAGTTCACTTAGTATGAAGGTCTCCAGCTAATCCATGTTGTTGCAAAGGACATGATTTTGTTTCTTTTTATGGGTGTAGTATTCCATCAAGTACATGTACCACACTTTTTTATCCAGTCCACTTTCAATGGGCATCTGAGTCGATTCCATGTTTTTGCTAACATGAATATTGCTGTAAAAAACACACCTGTGCAGAGCAATTTATGTTCCATGGGGTATATTCCCAGAAGTGCAATTCCTGGACCCAATGGTAGCACAATTTTTAGTTACTTGAAAAATGCCACACTGTTTTCCACAAAACTTGAACTAGGTTATATTCCCAAGAACAGTGTAGAGGAATTCCCTTTTCTCTGCAGCCTTGCCAAACATTTTTTTTTAATGATGTCATCCTTACCAGTGTTAGGTGGATCTCATTATAGTTTTGATTTGCATATCTCCAACAATTAGTGACAGTAAGCATTTTTTTGTATGTTTCTTGGTTTCTTGAATGTTTTCCTTTGAGAAGTGTCTGTTCATATATTTTGCCCACTTTTAAATTTTTGGATTATTTTTTATTTTTATTTTATTTTGCATTATTATTATTATTCTCTTTTTTTTGAGTTGGAGTCTCACTCTATCACCCAGACTGGAGTGCAATGGCCGCTCCCGGCCACTGCAGCCTCAACCTGCTGGGCTCCGGCGATCCTTCCGCCTCAGCCTTCCAAGTAGCTGAAACTACAGGCGTGCGCTACCACGCCTGGCTAATCTTTGATTTATTGTAGAGATGAGGTCTCGCCAAGTTGCCCAGGCGGGTCTCAAACCCGCGGGCTCAGGCAATCCACTCACCTCAGCCTCCCAAAGTGCTGGGATTACAGGCTGAGCCACCGAACCTAGCCTTTATTTTTATTTTAAAGATGTGGGATATAATTCAGGATTAGGTATACAAGTGGTCATCATAGAGGTAAAGTCTGGGTCTCTTTTTGGTCACCACTTTGCCTGGTTTGAGAGCAGGTACCCTTATTGATGTTGTGTCTTCTCCCAACCCATCCCAGTAGTATCCTGCTACTTCCAATTCCTTTCTTATAGTATTATGGTAAATGTTCAAGGTCCACTTATGAGTGAGAACATGTGGTACTCTGTTCTTTGTTTCTGCGATAGATCACTGAGTATGATACACTCTAAATCCATCCAGGTTGCTACGAAGTCCATGTTTGTCCTTTATGGCTGCATAATATTCTGTTGTGTTTATGTACCACAATTTTTTTATACAGTCCACTTTCAATGGGCAGCATGGTAAGTTGCACATTTTTGCTATTGTGAATAGTGCTGCAATACACATGCTTGCACAGGTGTCTTTTTTGTTGAGTGATTTGAGTTCCTCTGGGTATATTCCCAGTAGGGGGACTGTGGGTTCATAGAGAAGGTCAATGTCTTGTTCTTTTAGAAATTGCCACACTATTTTTCACAGAGGTTGTATTCATTTACACTCCCACAAACAGTATAGGAGTCTCCCCTTATCCCCACATCCTCTCCAGTATCTGTTGCTTTTTGTTCATTTTTCTTGAGCCTTTTTCCTTGTTTTTGTCAGACATTAGTTCAATAGTTTGATCCACAAACTCTGGGATTCTTTCCTCTGTCTGATCAATTCTACTGCTCAGGCTTGTCATTGTGCTTTGAAATTTCAGGAAATAATTTTTCATTTCCTGGAGTTTAGATTGAACCTTTCTTATATTGGCTAGCTCAATTTTTATATTCTTCATGGTTTTTGTTGCCTTGGTGGTCTGTGCTTCCACCTTCCCATGACTTTCCTTCACTTTTTTTTGCTAACCATGGTCTGAATTCGATGTCTATTATCAAGGGCAGGTTGCTCTGGATGATTCCATTGCTTGTGATCCCAGAGGATTCTTTGAGAGTGATGACTCATTAAGGCATTGGGAACTGCTGCTTTCTTCTTTTCTGGTTCTTCCTCATACATGAGGACAGACACTTCTTTTTTTATTTTCATTTTTTCTTGTTTTTCTTTAGTTAGATAACATTGCTACTGTTGGGATGGCTTTTCAGGGGATTTATTTGTCATTTTTATTTTATTCCATAGAGTTCTACCATTTTCCCTGAGGTGGTAGTCCCTGAGATCTCAAACACTATCCATCTCCTGATCTTCTGGGTCTAGCTGCACTAGGAGGTTGTCTCCATTTGGCTGATGTTGAAAGCTGCCTGCAAGGTGTTCCATGATGTGAAGACACAGGAGTTGAATTTTAAGAGGAATTTGCTATGGGCTTCTCTGGAAGACTCTTTTGAGCTTTCTTATGCCTTAGTCTATGAACTGGTCTGTGAAACGTTGTTGGTGTGGGCTTTGTTCTTATCTCTTTCCCAGGGGCTACACTGCTATTTCAGATGTTGTAATTGTTTGTGCCAATTGACCTCCAGTCAGGAGGTGGCACATGGAGGAAAAAGTCAGCTGTGACTGATGGTTTGGCTTTTTTTGCCTGACCTCTGTTTCCCCAGGATCTAAGTGATGGGTGGGGTTATGGGAAATCCTAAAGATCATCAATCCTAGGGATTTTAAGGGGTGTGGAGAGGGATAAAATCTGGCCAGGGAGACCTAGTCAGACTGGGCCCCTCTCCAACTCTCCCTTATGGGCTCTGTTTACTACCCTAATGGGAAACAGGTTCCTGAATGCTGTGGCCATGCTGCAGGGATGGCTGAGCCTTTTCCGTTGTACAAAAGAATCATACAGAGAGAGAGGGTTTGCCAAAATAGAGTCTCCCTACCCCCACTGCCTCTGATTCCCCTTCCTTTGTCTGAGGCTGTCCTCACTCCAATCTCAAAGTTTCTTTCCACAGCAACATTTTTTTCTGCAGGCTAGAACCAGCTGGTCTATGTTCCAATTCCTAACTGTGAGTACTCAGTCAGTATTGGGAGGTAGGTGGGCCCTCTGACTACTGTGGCAGTGCTGCAAAAATAGAAGAGTCACCTACTGCTCAGAGGCAGTCACACTGGGAGAGAGGGATTACCAGGAGCTTTTCCTAACTCTCCTTCCTTTACTAGAAGTTTTGAATTCAGAACTCAAAAGTTCATGAAGCAACAGGATTTCTGCTGTAGCTTGCTCCAAACCAGAGCTACCTATAGTGGTGGAACCTGCCACTGCAGTGATTGAAGGTGGCTGGGCCATGGTTCTTTTCTGTCCTCGGATCTGGCACTGTCTGCAGAAAATGATTTACTGGGGATGACTTTACCATAGACATTCAGAACTCAAATGGGTTCCCAAGTCTACATGGGCTCTGGCAACATGCAGTATGCTATATCCAGGTCATCTCCCTTGTTGAGCTGGAGTCCTGTGAGGCTGGGACAAGAGCCCCTGGTGGGAGTCCTCCCAGTCTATGGCAGTAGCAAACAGTGAATCCTCACTTCCTGCACTCACCATTTCCCACATCCAGAGGGTACTCTCTGTTTCTGATATGCGAGCCAAGTCGAGGGAGGCCTCTTGGCTTCAAAGACAGCTGCCTGTTTCTCTCCTCCATTCTCTTTCTGTATCCCAATGTCCTTTATAGGTTGTGGAGTGCATCCTCTGTCTCAACTTGCTGCAACTGCTGAGGGTCTCCCTCAAATAATTTTGTGTGTATATCTCATAGCTAAACATCATATTGATTCAGTTCTGTTTTATTTGCTTGAACATTTACTTAGTAGGTAAAATATTTTATGCACTATGGTAGGCAATGCAGGGCAGGAAGACTGCTGCAATTTAGTTTAGGGGATCTGTGTTTTATATAAGCCACAAACTTTGCCTGGTGCCTGAAAAAATAGTATCTGTCATATATACATGCTTACTACTCATTTTCAATGTATGTAGTTGTGATTAATAAAGGTTAATAAAATAGACATTTTGAAGAAGAGGTTTATTATCCTGTGTTAATAAAACAGTCACTAAAGATGAAAGTATTTGAGCTGAGGAAAAGTTGTATGCATAAATGTATGTAAATGTGTGCATATTTGAGTTAGCAAAGAACAGAACAATTACTGGAGAGGCGGTTGATTAATTATTTTTTCAAATAATACTAATTAAGCACTTATTCTGAACCAGGCAATATGTAGAACTAAGTGCTGCTTTAAAAAGGATTACAGTGTGGTTAAGGTTATAGACAATTTTCAGGTAAACATGGTATGTGCATGATTTTCTGATAAGAAGAAAAGGGCTATGGTACAGTGCCTGTCTTTAGCTCCCCTCATTCTCCACTGAACAGTTCAATCAGTCTAGAACAAGTTGTCTATCCATATAGGAAAGTCAAGAGCATATACTGGTAGATGTTTGTAATCCAAGGATAGACTGCTGTGCTATAGAAGAAATATGCTCAGGGTATCCACCTGTCTTCACAGGCTGCTGACCATGGGGAGATGAGAATCAAAAGTAGAACATGTTTTATTTTGTTTATACATTTACAAGTGAATTCATTTAATATTCTGAAAATTTTTACTAGAAGAGCTCTTGCCTTTAGGCACTAAAATAAACTTTGTAGAAATTGTGAATAAGTATAAACTATTCACAAATCTAATCAATTGACACTCAAATAAACTATAAAGGCCCAAATTTTTTCCTGAACTCATCACTGTCTTAGATCTTACCTTAAAATTTGCCTTTAACTCCACTTGGCTTCCAATGTCTTCTAGCAATAGTTAGTTTCTATTGAAAGAAATAAATTGGGAGAGTAAGCCCCAATTTTGGCTGATGTATTTTCATAAACTTTGTTACAAGTTGTGCTATGTAAGATAAAATGAGAAACACGAGGATGACTTTATTTTAGAGATGATACAGATTTTCCCAAATTTCTCATCTTTCTGTTACTATTCAGACCAGGAGATTTCCAAAATGTGGTGTGCAATGTATCTAGAGGTTTTCTCTAGAGATTTTTAGGAAAAAAGTAGGTATTCAATAAAGAACTATAACAGCATGAATTTTTTTATTCTTGTTTTATACGTCTGCCTGAAAGAATAAACTGTCATTCATTGTGAACCTCCCACTACTATCTGTTATTATTTTATAATTCCAAATGTATTAAATGTATATATGGAGATTTTTATAATTCATATGAACTCATTTAAAACACATTTTAATAAGATTTTACTTTACTTCCAAAACATTGTGAAATTTAAAATGTTGCTGACAATTAGTACTTGCCATAACTTCTGTAAAATTGTCAGCTGGTGATCACTGATATCAAATAATTCTATAATTAATAAAATATTTTAAAAATCAGGTGTTAACCCAAGCCTTTTAAAGGTAATTGTTTACAAAATCCTAACAACTACATGGAAGTCATATATCTTACATTATGAATGTTATACCCTCATGTTATTTACATCCTGATGCAATAGCATGATAATCTCTTTATAGCAATATCATTTTTAAATTTTAATTTTAATTCTGGGTGGTGAGTGCTTCAGCTCTTTATATATTATTTCTTGTCTTTTATTTCCTTTAATTTCTTTTATGAGTCATTTCCTAAAGGTATAATTAGTTCTTGTAATACTAAAACTGGCAAGAGATGCCCAAAAATCTTTGAAAAGAAGAAAAAGAAAGGATAAATGTTTCATGCTAAAACTAGAAAGTAGGAATAGAGACTCTACCTTATCAAAAAAGAAAGCATTAAATACCTTAGAGTCCAATTGAAAGGTAGTAAGATATATAAGAAGTTGTAATTAACCAATGATATTAACATCTCTGAAAGATAATATATTACTATAACAACAATGGTCAATTAGCTTGCCTAGAAAACAGGGAGATGATAGAACAACAATATGGCACTGTTTACTCAACATTTTCAAGTTTTGAGGGATGCTGGTAAACACTGTTTTTACGGGAAGTGATTTCTGATATGAGACACAAAGGATTCATTTTACACATGATAATCTCACTTTCTTTTGAGCAAATATTTTATTTGTCAAAGCAACCTTCTAGTTTTTTGCCCAATTTTTAAAAGTTTTTCAGTTTTAAAAATGAGATGCCCTGAATATAGGGCAAATTATCAGTATCTCTAAAAGTCTAGTGAAAATATAAAGTATTGAACTTTTATAATTTATTCATATTTTTTATGATTTTAAGAAGCCAGTTGAACAAAAAAAAAAAAAGAATTCAGTTGAATGTAATCGTTTCTCCTCCTCTATTGTCATTGAAGCTCAATGAAGAAGCTTGATTGTGTTTTTGCACTTATATGATGACAATAAGATGTTTGAGCCTGTGGCTAATCACTTTTACTCTGATAGACCCTATTGTAGAAGCTACTCAATCCTTCATTTTTTTTTTTTTATCTATAGCAAACATATATTACCAGTTATGGAGTATCTTTTTATTTACTGCAACTCTGTACACCAAAGATAAAATATTTGTGGATTCTGAAGGGTATGAGTTAAGATTAGAATAGCATTTGGAAACTCTCTGATCAACAAATTTATTAAAATTCACCCTGTACAACTAAAAGGGTTGGAAAAACAAAGAAATCCCTATATATTTCACTTGGCAGAAGGGAGTGAAAATCAGAAACTCGTGTATCAGGTAAATAAAATGAATCATATGAAAATTTAAGATTATGTATTACATATGATGATATGTATATTTTTTGATAATCATATCAAATACATCATTGTATTCTATGATCAAATATCAATGAATGTTATGGGAAATAGGTGGCAAGAATTCAGTGAGGTCACATTTCATGGTGGTGGTCAAAAGCAGGAGTGATGGGTAAAATAAAACGGGTTTTACAGATGCAAAATATGGACTTTGTTGCACCTCATTATAATACAAGTTTACGCTACACCTAGAGGTAGGAGATAGATTCTGATCTGTCTCTAAGGGAAATTATGAGGTTTAAGTGAGATGAGAAAGTAACCAAATAAATAATTCACCTTCCTTTCTATAGCAATTTTAAGTCACCTAAGGATCTTGTGGAAACAACCCTCTTCTGTGCAGCCTCTAAACTATCTTATTTCCTCTATTTTAAAAGGGTAAATCTTAAATTACTCCTGGGATATAGTCTCATATGTCTTCGATCACCTCAGCTACAAATAAAAGTATGCTCTACTACCTAGATACTTATATTTTCACTGTTAAACCTGCCTCAATATTTTAATGTGTTATTTAAAATATTCACAACAGATTTTGACTTTGTTTGTTTTAGTGAGGAAGCTGCATTTATGCTTATTTATCTTTTCAACTTTAGAGTAGATTATGTTTTAAAATTTCTTGCAAGTCGGGCTCAGTGGCTTAGCCTGTAATCTCACACTTTGGGAGGATGAGGTGAGTGGATTGCCTGAGCCCGTGGGTTCAAGACCCGCCTGGGCAATTTGGCGAGACCTCAGCTCTACAATAAATCAAAAAATCAGCGGGTGTGGTGGCGCGTGCCTGTAGTTCCGGCTACTCGGAAGGCTGAGGCAGAAGGATCGCCAGAGCCCAGCAGTTTGAGGCTGCGGTGGCCAGGAGCAGCCTCTGCATTCCAGTCTGGGTGACAGAGTGAGACTCCAACTCAAAAAAAAAAAAAAATGTTCTTCCAAAAATAGTGAGAGTATATACTACATTTGATGAATTAGGCCCCATTTGAGTAGGTCACTGCTTCTTCAAGTGTACCTTTCTCCACGGTTTAAGAAAACACTTATAAAATCCAATAGATAAACAAAAATTTTTACCAGTACTGTTGATTTTTTATATTATCATCTCTACTTTTTATTATTACCTTTTGTCTTTTCTTTTTCTTTCCTTTTTTCCTTCATTTACATAGTTACAGACCTATGTTTTGACTACAACAAGCAGCTAAGCATGACCATCGTTTAGCCATTTTTATCTATCTTGAGTAGAAAGAGCTAAAGAGAAAGACATGCTTCTGAAAATAGTCAGTTTCTCTGTCTATGGTTCTTTGCAGAAATATTCTTATGATCACTAGTTCCCTCAAGCCTTGGTTGACATTTGTTATTTGTGATAGGAGATGACTCTGAAAAAAATTTTTCTTAGAATAGTTTTTTTATTTCACTTACATGAGAAAACCCCTAGAAGCATATAAAAACAAACTTTGAAGTCCTGAGATACTAGATACTTCTATAAAAATTATTTTATAGTATTTAAATTTAATGCCCCAAGATGATTTGTTTATGCATTCCCATATTGCTTGTAGTAAATTATATTGTTAAATTAACAAACAGTCAATGATAAAACTAAAATTAAAGAAGTGTTCCTCTAATACCTCATTTTTTAGGACACATTTATATTAATTCTGTGCCAGAGTGTATTGCTTAAATAGAGTGTTGACCCTCTGCCAATGATAATAACCATGAAGTAGATTATTTCAGCACCCTGAGTGACTTTGTTGTATCTCTCTCTATCAGCTTTGGCAATATGTTAAGAGACTAAAAAGATCTGAGGAAAAAAGTTTATAAGTTGCAGCCCCTGGCAAAATTCGTTGAAGGGCATGGCATAGAAATTGAAAACCTCATCATGGAACTACAGTCAGCATTAACACTACAGGGCTCCAGTACTTTCCCAGAAAATGTGACACCTCCAGGCATTCTTTGATTTCAAATTGCCAGTCAATGTACAGCACTAAAGGCCAGAGAGAGCAAGAAAAATTGATCTTCTGTCAGCAACCAAAACGACCTATAATCTTTCCCTACTTGAAAATTGTTAGTAAGTTGTGAAAAAGCTTGGGAAAAGGGAATTTGGTAGAAACTTTTTCCTGAAAGTCTTCCAAGATCCTCACCTTTCATCAAATATAACAGAAATGTGTACCCATAAAAGTGTAGGCAAAATCATAAGAAAAATAATACTTTACAGTACATTGTAAAAGGTACTGAGCTAAGCAATTTAAATGAAATTATATTAATTCTCACACGAACACAATAAATTATGTACTATTATTCCTCCCATTTTACAACTGTTGCAATTGAGGTGAAATAAAACTCAGTGACTTGAGCAAGAGTATATAGTAGATTATAGCGGTTAGTTCCCGAGACACCAAAGCTTGCTTTCCTAACTACTATAATACAATGTCTCAAACTAACATTGAAATAAAACAATGTAAACTCTTATATCTTCTATGCCAAATAAAGAATACTCCTTTTTTCAAATATTCTCTAGACTGAAACCTAAGCAATTGATGAATGTGGTTAATTGTTAGACAAAACATTACTAAATTATTATCAACTCCTTTTGCTTAAGAATATGATTACATCTTTGGTATGCTTTATAACAACATAATTTTCTTTCTACAAAAAATTACTAAATTATTATCAATTCCTTTTGCTTAAGAATATCATTACATCTTTGGTATGCTTTATAACAACATTATTTTCTTTCTACAAAAAATTACTAAATTATTATCAACTCCTTTTGCTTAAGAATATCATTACATCTTTGGTATGCTTTATAACAACATAATTTTCTTTCTACAAATCTATTAATAACTATTTAAATCTTTTTATTTCCCTTGTTTATATCTGTTAAATAGAAATGTTCTAGTGTTACAGCATCTTTTCTCAAACAAAGAATTATTGAAAACAGTTATGCTCTTTCTGTGTTTTAGAAGAACATGAGTTCATTAGGGCAAACTTTGTACACCTTCTAAGCATAACACTGTTAGACTATACTTATAAGGTAAGTAATGAATTCATATGCTCTGCTGGAAGCTTCATTAATTCTTGTAAAAAAGCGACTGCAGTTCAATAATATAAGGAAATGTTGCTCTAAGGTTCTACCAGGAAACAAATATGAACACTGAATTGAATAGTTATGCACAATCAAATGAGTTATAGTTTTAAAAAAATTCAAGATACTACACTTCAGCCTACAGTTTGTAAAGAAACATAGAGACATAAAATATAACTCTGGAATAATTATTTTATTTTTCATTTCCGTGTTTCATATGAGTATTTTATTAACAAAATAGTCAATAAAGAAATTAACTCATTGTTTGAAAAGATTTTATGTGTGTGTGTTACCAAAAAGTCATGTTTATTATGTATGTTACTTTCTTTACCCGAAAAATGTGTGGATAATTTAGCCTGACTTCCTTTACGAACTTATTTCAAATTTACCAAGGATTTGTAATTCAAAAGCACAAGTTATTTAGGTCATTGCTAGGCCCATTAACAGTAGCATTATCTTGCCACCAAGTGGTAGTTTCTGAATTGCATTGCAGAAGTTTGTTGTGTTTTCTCATGTATATATTTCACATAATTGTTAATATGTGCTAAAAATAATCAAACTCATTATGCAAGTGAAGAAAGGAGTATCTAATATATGTGCTTTTCCAAAAATATTTATATTTGAGAGTTAATTATAATGAAAAGAACGTGGTATTTGTGTTTCCTAATTTTTTGGATTGATTCAAATTCCATCACTTTTTAAAGTGTCTGAGATGAGCTGAGCTCATTGGCTCAGCCTGTAATCCCACGCCTTTGGGAGGTTGAGGTGAGTGGATTGCCTGAGCCCGCAGGTTAGAGACCTGCCTGGGCAGCGAGACCTCATCTCTACAATAAATCAAAAAAATCAGCCAGGCGTGGTAGCGTGTGCCTGTAGTTCCAGCTACTTGGAAGGCTGAGGTGGAAAGATCGCCGAGCCCAGCAGGTCGAGGCTGCGGTGGCCAGGAGCGGCCACTGCACTCCAGTCTGGGCGACAGAGTGAGACTACAACTCAAATTAAATAAATAAATAAAATAAAATGTCTGAGATGAACCCAAGGTGACTAAGTGTAAGTACTCTAAGAGTTTCATTCAGTTCTTTGAGTTTTAAGACATGTTAGCTTCTTATTTCCTTTGATCTCTGTTAAAGGTTAAATTCTTTCCCATAAAAAGTTATGTTGAATTCTTAACCTCTGGCACCTCAGAATATGACCTATTTAGAAATAGGTCATATTTTAAAGTTGTAATTCTTTAAAATGAGGTCATGTTGGCATGCTATGGTTCTCTTATCCAATATGACAAGAGGCTTTTTTATGAAAAAGGGGATTTGGACACAGAGAAAGGATGATGTGAAGATACACAGGGAGAAGGTAGCCAGTGAAGGTGGAGGCAGAGAGTGAAGCAATGCAACTTCAGCCTGAGGAACATCAAAGATTATCAGTCAACACCACAAGCTAGAAGAAGAAAAAAAAATTCTTCTGTAAAGAGTTGAGTGTGTCCTTTTGACACCTTGATTTCAGATTTGTAACCTTCAGATCTGAGATTTTTTTGTTGTTGTTTAAAAGCATGCACTTTCTGGTAGCTTATTATAGCAACCCCAGGAAACTAATATAATTTTCCTTTCAAAATTAAAATGGTTGTGTTAGATAATGACTTAGACACTGGTGTTGGAAAGCCAAAGATATATGGAACGCTTAGAACTACCTGGCTTCCCCCAATGAGAGACAAATTTGTTGAACAGTTGACGCACTGTTATCTAAGGATAAAAATCAACATAGTTTCAGAATGTAAATGCAAAGGTAGAGTTAAGAACAAAAACAGCAGAACAATTGGAGTAAGCATCTGTATTGCTAATTGGCTTTATTCAAAAGAAAAATAAACTTTTTCTGTTTTTACGACAAGGTATGGTTTTGCAACTTGTAGTAAGGTGCCACTGCTGACAGTTAGTCTCCTATCTTCCCACAGAGACTAAGAGATAGGGATACATCTTTTTCTGTGATTATATTTGAAAAGAAGTTTCCAAGGTCCTGGAAAATGCCTTGGGTGGTAAGCTGCCAAAGCTTTCAAAAATTATTTACATCTTAAAGGTCAGAGAAAGAATTTGCAATTACAAGTTTACTAGCATGAATGCTCACTGAAAAGGGAGAAGGATCTCTGTGGTTAGGCCATCTGGATTCTGTGAGGGCTGAGGTGAATGGAAGTTCATGGGCCCAAAGGCAGAAAGTCGGTCTAGTATTTAGCTAAGTTGAGAGAAAGGTTAAAGCCCTCTTGTTCACCCTTTCTAACCCTTTCTGGTTAGTTATTTTCAAACCAGAAAGGAGGTCTTGGATAGCATTTTCAGGTCTCATTCCTCCTCAGGCTCAATCTCAAGCTTGTGTTTATTTATCCCTCAAATATTTCTCTAATCTTCCCTTTTAAAACTATCCTCAGATTGTCTATTATAGGTACAGCCCTTATGCTCTGGTTTGGACCACAATAACCTATTCATTCATTCTTCTCATCACTGTAAAATCTTTTAGAATGCAAACCTAATTTTGTCATTCTCCTGTTTTGCTTTTTACTAATTCATTATTGTCAAAGGCCGGAAAGTAAAATGCAAGGCATGAGAAGCTTCACTAACTTGACTAATTGGAAAATATGTCCCCACTCCTGGCAAGACAAACCCCATCACCTGTGTAAAAGGAAAACAACTTGGGTGGAGACTGACCTGAGAGGATATCACATTCTTCTCATCAAATCTCTGCTGATAACTAGCTTTGTGACATTGAGCAAGTCATATAATCTGTAGTGATACAAATACTTAATAGATCAGTTGAAGTCAAGTAAGCAAAGGGAACTCCTGTTCTCCATTCACAGCTTATTTTAGCAAAAGGGGCTCGGTGGCACAAATGTTTTCTTCCTCACTCTTTTGCTTTGTGACATTTATCTCCTGAAGATAAAGGAGGTTTTAGCACAAGGGAGATTATTTATATAACGATTTCAGGGAGTTTGTTACTTTTTTCTTAAAAGTTTTTTGGGGCGGAGGAGGAGGTGGAAATAAAAAGATTCACAAGTTTATTCGCTCAGGTAGTTTTTCTTAAGTTCTAACTACCTAGGCCATTAAAAGTGTTATTTTTACTATTGTCTGTGGGTATCTGAAAAATCTGATAATAAATCAGAGAAAAGAGTAAAGTTCATAACCTTCACTCGTTAATACACTTACTCTGTAAGGACTTTAAGATTTCGTGGTAAACTTACTTTAAACTTGTTAAGACCGATTTAGGATAGCATATGTCTGGAAATTGTTTTAAAATATGATGACACAAGTATTTGACCTTAAGAAGATTGTGTATAGAGGGCAAACGGGTACTGAAAACTAACTCTGAAGTCACATTACTGAATGGAAAAACATCAAAGTTATATATCACTTAGTAGCTCAATTTTCTAACCCAATTAAAATGGATTTGAAATTCAGAATATATAAGCACCATATAGTTGTCCCATGTTGAGATTGCGTCAGAAATTTGCCAAAATATTTTTAGTTCAATCCCAATTATAAATTGTTCACACAAGTTCAAGCAATTGTTTAACAAGGAAAATAGCAATTATTTCAGTCTTCATATGATAGACTTAAATAGCATCTTCAGGTGCTATTAAGGCCTCTGATAGTAGAGCAATTTTGAATCAAGTATTAAAGTATTCACTGTGATTTTAGAATAGCCAGGAGTTTTAGTTTGCATATTTTCTTTTTACTTTCTTGGGGAAATTTTAATTTATTTAGTATATTTTGAATTTAACTTAGGTTAAGAATGTTCATAAAAGGTATTTTCTGCAAAATATATAGTTTTTATATGTGCTTTATAAAGATATGATATAACAACAAACATGTTATGGCATCACATAAAGGTAACCACATTCATTGTATCCTGATTTATCATATGTTAATATCCTCTAGGAATAACTAATACAAGTTTTTAAAAAGTTCATATGCAGACAGTATATTATACAAAATATAATCATATTTTTCTAATTTAATATAAGATAGATTTCATCAAATTGGCAAGATAAAAGTAAACACTAAATTAGACAATAAAGAGATTGATTAAAATTAAATAGAAAATTAAGGTAACTTCTTTGTCATATGTTACTAATGAATTACTTGATATAAAACATCAATTTCCTAAATTGATTTGGGGTGACAAAAATACAATTAAAGGTAAAATATAAGCTGTAAATATATGTTAATATAGGACATTTGTGCTGCAAATGTGCGTTAATTTGTTACAAGTGGACCACAGATTGGGCTTTGAATATCTAAGCAGCAAAACAAAGATTAGAACATGATCAATTGTAAAAAATCTATTTCTTAAGAGAAAAAACACTATTGCTAAAACAGTATTGGGGGGAATTTTAAAAAATATTTAGTAATCTAATAAAAGATACAATTTACAATAGTCTTCAAGTAAATTTTGCTCAGTTCTTTCTGACAGGAAAAATAACGACAGTTAAATAGCATTTTTATGTGCCAAGTCCTGTGTCAAGCTCTTTAGATATATTTAACTCATTTAATTTTCATGGTAATTCTATGAAGTGATTGCTATTAATATCTCCATTTAAGACGTGAAGGAACTAAAAATTAGAACATTTAAGTAATTTTTCCACCTGGTTGATAAACGGTAGAATTAGAAAAACAAACTCAGAGAGTCCAACTTGTTTTCATCACTGTATGGTACTGGCATAAAGCAACACTATCTTCTGATCTATGATGGCATAAGCTAAAACACTCTTAGTGAATTGAATAAACACCATTTATCAGAGACCAATATAGTTAAGATATTCAATTAATACAACATTTGTATTAAGTACTTATCTTTACTAGGTACTGATGAAGAGCAAGCTATTCTGAGAGAGCACATATTAGAATATACAGTGTCTCTGAAATTTTTTTTAAAAAAGGTCCTCAAAATAGATTACAAAATAGCACTCTATTTTAGTGGAAATTGACTGAAAGACAAAATGGTTTAGCAAAGACTGAAACATGGATCCTACCAACACTCTTGTATAGGCGACTTGCAGTACACAGACTGCAAAATCCTGCTTAATGGCCCTAAGTTAGACATAGTCATTGCTCACACAGATCTCAAAGGAAGAAAACAAAATATTTTAGATAGGGATTTCAGAAAAAAAAAAACAAAAACATTCAGCATGGCAATGAGGAGACAAATGGAGTGACAAGAGGGAACAAACAGTTAATTTATATGACTTTATTTTAAAGAAAATATAAATGCTCTGTCAAAGGAACTGCTGAACTAAAGCCAGTGGGAAACTGTTGGGGAGGGGCACACTTCATCCATAAGAGTACCTGATCTCATACCAGGCGAAGTGGGGAGCAAAGCAAGACCCAATCTTTACCTGTACAATGACCATTTGTCTGTCTAATCCTGAATTATACCTCACATCTTTGAAATTCAATAAATAAATAGAAAATGCATTGATGCTAAAACCTAAAATAGATTATCTTTACAGTGTCTTTCTAAAATATTGGCTTCTTTGTTCTGGGACTTAGTATGGCCATTAATGTCATCTGAAAACAAAATATTATAATGTCCAAGACAGACTAGCAAGGCAATATGAAAAAACAAAACAAAACAAAACAAAAACAAAGTATAAAGAGGTCAGCTGAGGTGTATATTCCATTTTCATCATGCTAATAAAATATATAAACACACTGAAAATGGTAATTTTGAAGGGAAAACAGCTGAAATTAGTGCCCAATGAAGTGCAATGTAGATTATAGTATCACAAGACTTGGCTTCTTTGGTGGAATTATGAATGGTCATTAATGGCAAGAAGTAAGAGAATAATGTGATGCCCTTGTTTTCTCTTTGGAAGAGTGTGTCCTTCAAATAGGTTGATTAATACAGCTGTCATGATGGGAGAGATTTAGTCTCTTTGGACTGTGTAAGACCTTTAGCGGACAGTGGGTATGGCTAATTCATCCTTGAAAGCAAGTATGGAAGTCTATTTTGTCTAAGCGAACCTACTCTTGACTATTTTTTTGGTTTTCATTTGCATAAAGTATTGTCCTTTATTGTCAGTCTATGTGTGTCTTTATAGATGAAGTGAGCTTCTTGTAGTTAGTATTTAGATGGGTCTTGTTCTTTTTAACTCATTCACCCTATGTCTTTTAATTGAAAAAATTATTCTGTTTACATTAAATGTTATTACTAATACATGAGGACTTACTACTACCAATTTATTATTTGTCTCCTGTTTGTTTTGTTGGTCCTCTTTTCATTTGTTTCTTCTTTCCTGTTGTCCTTTCTATAACTGATTTTCTGTCATAATATAATACAATTTTTTGCCTTTTTGTGTATATATTATAAGTTTTCATTTTGTGATTGCCATGAAGCTTGAAAAAAATAACCAAAACATGTAAGAAGCTAAATAACTCAACAGGGTAAAAATCATGTGCCGAAAAAATAGGCAACCTATCTGAACAGACATAAAAATGACCAAGAGATATATGCTTAACATCACTAATCATCAGAGAAACACAAATCAAAACCACAATGAGATACTATCGCACCTCAGTTAAAATGACTTTTATCAAAAAGGCAGGCAATAATGAATGCTGGTGAGGATGTGAAGAAATGGGAACCCCTGTATGCTGTTGATGGGAATGTCAATTAGTACAGCCGCTATAGAAAACAGTATGAAAGTTCTTCAGCAAACTAAAAATAGAACTACAATATGATCCAGCAATCCCACTGTTGGGTATGTATTCAAAAGCAAAGAAATGAGCATATTCAAGACACATATTCACTCCTAGTTTATTGCAGCACTGTAAGCAATCGCCAAGATTTGAAATAAATCTAAATGTCCAATAAGAAATAAACAAATAAATAACATGTGGTATATATACACAGTATAGTATCATTCAGCAGTAAGAAAAGGAATAAAGTCTTGTTTATTGTAAGAACATAGATGGAACTGGAGAACAAAATAAGCCAGACAGACAAATATTTCATGTTTTTGCTCATATGTGGAAGCTAAAATAAAATTAAACTCTCAGAGAGAGAGTAAAATAATGATTACCAAAGGATGGGAAGAGAACTATGGAGAGAGAGATAAAGAGGGGATGGTTAATTGGTATAAAAATACAGTCATAGAAGGAATAAGAGCTAGCGTTTTCTAGCATGATATGGTGACAATACTTAACAGTAGTTAACAATATCTTTAGTAAAATATTTTGAAATAATAAAGAGTATACTTGTAATTGGAATGTTCCTACCACAAAGAAATGATAATTGTTTGAGGTGACAAAGATCCAAGTACCCTGATTTGACTGTAACAACTATTATACATCCATAATGATTAGACATATTTTTAAAAATTAAAGTACAAAAGACCCAGAATAACCAGAGCAATCTTGAACAATAAGAGCAAAGTTGGAGACATCATCTAACCTTATTTAAAATATTACTACAAAGCTGTAGTAACCAAAACAGCATGGTAATGGCATACAAATAAACACATTGACTAGTAGAACAGAATAAGTCCAGAAATAAATCCACCCATTATAGAAACTCGCTTCAACAAATGGTACTAGGAATACTGGATATCTCTATGCACAAGAAGTAAACTCCAGTCTCTCATCATATATAAAAATCAAATGAAAATGAACTAAAGACTTAAATATATGATTTGAAACTATAAATCTACTAGAGAAAATCATTGGAAAAATGGTCCAGAACACATGTCTGGGCAAAAATGCCTTTAGTAAGATTTAAAAAGTATAGACAGCCAAAGCAAAAATGGACAGATGAGATCATATCATGCTAAAAAGCTTCTGAACAGCAAAGGAAATAATAAAGTGACGAGTGAACCCATAGAATGAGAAAAAGTATTTGCAAACTATTCAACTGATGAGAAATTAATAATCAGACTGTATAAGGAACTCAATAGGAAAACAAATAATAAATAATGTGATTAAAAGATGAGCAAAATATCTGAATTAGCGTTTCTCAAAAGGATACATACAAATGGACAAAAGGTATATTAAAATTGATTCTTCAAAATCACTAATAATCAGAGAAATGCAAATCAAAAGCACAATGGGATATTATCTCACCCCAGTTAAAACAGCGTTTTTCAAAGACAGGCAATACAAATGCTGGTAAGAATGTGGATAAAGAGGAACACTCATATATTGTTGGTTGGAATATAAATTTTTTCAACCACTAAGAAGAGCAGTATGGAAGTTCCTCAAAAAAACTAAATAATACAGCTATCATATGATTAATCACTCTCACTGTTGGGTATACACCAAAAAAAAAAAAAGGAAATCAGTATACTCAAAATTCAAGAAACATCTACATACTCGTGTTTATTGCAGCACTATTCACAATAGTCAAGATATGGAATAAACCTGAGTCCATCAATGAATGAATGGATAAGAAATAGAAATAAAATATGGTGCATATATCCAATGGAATATTATTCAACCATAAAAAAATAAAATCATGTAATTTTCAACAAAATGGTTGGAACTGAAGAACATTATGGTAGGTGAAATAAACCAGGCACAGAAAGACAAATATTGTATGTTCTTACTCATATGTGAGAGCTAAGAAAAATTGATTTCATGGAGGTAGAGGGTAGAATGGTGATTACCAGAGGCTAAGACAGGTAGTAGAAAAGGAAAGGATTAAGAGGGGTTGGTTAATTGGTACAAAAATGCAGCTAGATAGAAGAAATAAGATCTAGTGTTCAGTAGTACAATAAGGCAGCTAGAGTTAACAGCAATATATATGTATTTCAAAATAATAAGAGTAGTAGATTTAGAATGTTTCCAGCACAACACAAGAAAAGATATGTGAATATCCCAATTATTACCCTTATTTAATCATGATAATTTAATTGCATCATAATATCACATGTACCCCACAAATTTGTAGAACTATCATGTATTCATAATTTTAAAAAATAAAAGTAAATGCAAAGTAGATCTAAATAAAATCATAAGAAGACACATTAACAAATTTTTCCCCCAGTGAACAGAAAATATTTTAAACTAAAAAAAAATAATAATCTACCAACATTTCATACACAGAATTTCTTAAAAGTTTAAAAATTTAGCACAGCCAGTAACTTTCCTCACATTTGCTATCTCTCGGGACAGCGTGTTTCTTATTTCCCTCCATATTGTTTAGCGGTTAATTTCAAAGATATATAAAACCAGGATAGAAATAGAAACTATATTGATTTGTTGGTCATTAATATGTTCACAACATCTTCACTGGAAATGGAGGATTAAGTGAGTTTAGGAGAGAGGCCATCTGAGTTGGCAACACAGACCTGGTTTTGAGCATTGGCTTCACAATTCAATTAAATGGTTCCTGGAAAATTGCTGAAACATAGTCAACCTCAGGTTAGCAATTTTGAATGAGGAATGAGATCCACTTTAAAAACTGAAATTGCACTGAGAATCATATAATATAACATCTAAAGTGACTAGAATGATACCTGCCATACAGAAAGCACCTAGGAGATGGTAGATATGAATAAATATTTGAAATTTTCTGCTACTGTGTAATATTTTATGGCATATTTCTTTAAGAGTGTACAAGGTAGAAGTGTTTTGTAGCTGTAGAAAAATATTCTGAGACAGCTCTTTGCAAAATAATTGATAGGGGTATAAATTTACCTTCCAATCCTCTTAAGCGCTGAACTATTATGCACATGCAGGCTATTCCCTTGAATTAAACAATTTACTCCTTATCTAAGGTCCCAGCATCCAAAACACTCTCAGCAGTGGCAAACACATTCTTGCCTACATTGTTAAGCATAAACAACGCAATCATAAAATTCATTCATATCCATAAATTTGTGTGTGTTCCTCTTTCTTTGAGGTCCCTTCAAATCTGCTAATTATCTACTACACCAGCAGGGACCTTACAAGTCAAAGAACAGATAATAGGCTTTTGTAGACACTGGTGCCCTCATCCATAAAATACAAACTTTAATAGTAATTTTGTCATTCCATACTAAATGAAATCTATCCTTAAATATGAAACTCTAGGTATGGCCTTGGTTGCGCAATCAATGTATTCAATTATATCCTAGTAAAAAAGAGAATTTCTTATTGAACATATGTAAATAATTATATCATTCAAAGTGAAGATACTAGTTGAAAGAATTTCTCAATCATGAGGGTTTGCAAGAAGAAAATACTATTTAAACATAGTTTTATGATTTGCAAAACTGTGGCATACTAAAGAAAGAATTAGATATAGATCAGGAAAAAAGAAAACAATTACTTTATAGAACTAACAGATAATTAAATGTTCAGAAACCTAACCACAATATATGTGTTAAACAATTTTTCCCCATCAGTTTGCTCATCCTGCATGATTAATTATTATTCCATAAGATTAGGCAACATATAACCTAGAATTTTTTTTTTTTTAAAGCAGAATATAGCTGAAAGGAATTTTCAGTTCTTGAAGTCAAAAAATCTGTCATTTGGTGCAACTCCTTCAGGTCCCCTCCCACTATGGGAGCTTTTCTGTCTTCTCAATAAATCCTGCTTTTAGAAAAATCTGTCATTTGTATACCTTTTTAAAAGATAATAATGGCAGGACAAAGTGGGCATAGAAACATGTAAAGTTTTTCTGGTATGATAAGAAACTTTTCATACCTGGATTGATTATACTACCTCTCCTTAAGAACACTCTGAATGCGCCAAAATCTGTAATTTTGAAAATAGAAAACCAGTCTTTGAGTAAAGTAACAACTGGCAGTAAAAGAAAATTCATATTTTATTTTTTCTTTTGAATAAACTCATCAGAACAAAGTCACATTAGTCACGTTTTTGCACATTTTATTGTTTTTATTTAACATAGTATATTAATATATTGTTTGCAGGTATTTAAACCAAAAGACATCAAATTTACTTTTCCTCAAAATTATCACCACTTTCTGTAAAGTCACAAGTTGCTTTACAAGTTAAACATTCCCAATCTGAGAATATGAAATAAAAAATGCTCCAAAATCCACAATTTTTTGAATGCCAACATGACTCTCAAAGAAAATGTTCAATGAAGCACCTCAGATTTCAGATTTTTGAATTAAGCATGCTCAGCTGGTAAGTATACTGCAAATATTGTAAAATCTGAAAAAAATCTGTAATTTAAAACATTACCAATTCCAAGCACTTTGGAGAAGGAACACGCAACCTGAAATGTCTTCTTTTATATTTTTAGTAGAAGTACACACCCTTATTTTAAGATATTAGTCTCTTTACTATTGCATGGTAACCACAGCTCAAGAGTCTGGCCATGGCTTATCTGAGTTTTCTGTTCAGAATCTCATTAGGCTGAAATCAAACTGTCCTGTTGGCCAGTACTACAATCTTATCTGAGACTTGGGGCTTTCTTCTAAACTCATACCAGTTGTTGGTCAAATTACATTCCTGAGATTTTGAGTTGAAGTCCTATTGTCTTGCTGGTTGATGTTAGGAATCCATTTCAGCTCATAGAGAATGCCCTACTCTCCTTCCCCAAGGACCCATACTCCATCTGTCATGTTAATTCTTCAAGGACAGCAGAATAATCCTTCTTCTCTAATTCTGGTAGTCTTATGGAAGGTTATATAACCACAGAGTTACTAGTCCACTATATTCCCAGGTATCTCTGAACTCAATGTGAGATTACACAAGGTTGTGGTCATTGAGGGTCATATTAGAATTCTGCCCTCCATATATTCAAACATTATACAAATAAATGTATACATTTTGTCATTTTGTTATTTAATGATCCCGAGGGAATTTATGGATGTTTTTATATTCTAACAGACTTAAAAATTGCCCAAGGATTGTTCATTAAATTTCTTCATTTTAATACAGTTTAAGTTCATAGAGTTAACTAGGGATCACAGAAATTATATTTACAATGACACATTACAGAGCAATTACTACTTGTGATAGTTTTAGTTATTATTCAAGAAAGGTGTACTTCTCCTCTCTTTCCATCTATGGAGAATATTTTCTGTCTCTTTGTTGTTGGACTTGAACATTGATAGCAGTGGTGATGCAATCGAATGTTTAAAATACACTCGTGTCAGGACTTACTTGCATATCCTTCTGCCATTGCCACCACAGGAACATATTCTGGCTTTCACTCCCCCAGAATAATGAGCTACAGTTAGAACAGATACAGCCTGGATGACCTACAGAACTTGCAGCACGGGAAGCATTATGTTAACCAACTCGCAAGCCCTGTATAAATTGGTTGCTTTACTTGGCCTGAAGACATGTGAACATGAAAATAAGTGTATCATGAAGTGTCATTGAGTTTTGTGGTACTTTTGCTATATAGTAATAGCTAACTGCTATACTTGACATTTTAAAAAACGGTAAAAAAAAAAAAGTGCATTCAATTGTGCTTAAATCTTATTGTGTACATTTGAGGTTTACAACATGATGTTATAGGGTGTATATAGATACATATAAAGGGTACAATTGTTACTTTAATAAAGCAAACATATCTATCATCCTACATTATTTCATTTTGGGGGGACAAGAACAGCTAAAAGCTACTTACGTGATGAAAATCCCTAGTATAATACAATTTTATTAACTTTAGTCTTCATGTTATAATTATATCTCTAGGCTTGTTCAACTTAAATGTTATATTGTATCCTTTGAACTACAACTTTCCATTTCCTCTCCCACCTCTCCCCCCCCACCAAGTCCCACACTATGGTAAATACTGGTTTCAGTCTCTATCTACATATATTTGAGCCCTTTAAAAATATTCCATGTAGCCGGGCTCGTTGGCTCAGCCTGTAATCCCGCGCCTTTGGGAAGCTGAGGTGATGGATTGCCTGAGCCCGCGGGTTCGAGACCCGCCTGGGCAGCGAGACCTCATCTCTACAATAAATCAA
>NW_007246554.1:275464-280898 GCF_000164805.1 Carlito syrichta
AAAAAAAAAATATATATATATATATATATATATATATATATATTCCATGTAGTGAGATCATGATTTTTTTTATTTTTAATTTCTCTGTCTGGCATATTTTACTTAGCATATTATCCTCAAGTTCATCTGTGTTGTGACAAATGGCAACTTTCTTCCTTTCCTTCAAGGCTGAATAATATTCTATTGTAAAAAAAATTTATATTTCACAACTGCATTAAATACTTGGAATAAATATTAGATAATCAATAAGTAAACTCAGTATAAGTTTAGTAATTTTTTATTAACAGGACACTCTGAAAAAAAAAGTACACTCAAACTTCAGACATTTTAAAATGCACTTTCAGTTTATTTCAAACAGATTTTCAAAATTAGTGCCTGAGCTAGCAGCCTCTTTAAGAAGACATTTTTCGAAAAATGCTACATGTTTAATGTATTAGAAGCTGACTTTTTTCTTTTTTTCCTGAATACCCAAACTAGATTATGTTAGATTGCTATAAGTAATATTCAATTAGCTATTTGAAGTAGAAATTTCTTTAAAGAAAAAAATAACATACTTTAATAATTTAATATATTATATCTGAAGAAAATATTTTATACCAATATTAACATCACTAGCAATAAGACCCTTTTCTTAAAGGTAAAATGTCTGAGATTACAAGGAGCTTACAACTTCAAGTTTTACAATTTTACCTAGAGATGCCATAAAATACAGGCATATAAAGATATAGAAACAACTCTTGTGAACTTAAGTAAACAAAAATAAACACTCCCAAGTTGGCAGATCTCAAAGAAAAGGTGATTTCTTACCCTAATTAAAAATGCACACATTTCGCCTATCTTTAGTTTTAACATGTAATCTTGAGTGCCTGCCATTTTCCTTTCCATTTATTTTTGGATTCCAACCTCCTCAACTTGTGACATGATTTAGACAAAAGAAATATTAAAAGACAACAGAAAGTTTGTTACTTAATTTTACCTTTTGAAGCCTTCACATTGAAACATGGTACCACAAACAATAAACCAGTTTGAAAAAAAAAAACAGGTGTCCAATTAAAACAAGACATACAAGGCTCTGACTTTGGAGGTAAGATCATCACTATTAATTCCAAGACCAAACCAGACTAGATATTCTAGATTCCTACTTTGAAAGATAATAAACAGAATAATTAGCCATAAACTACCTTTCAAGCAACTTTCAGTCAAAATTTAGCGACGTTTTTTCACTTTCTAATTTGTTTTTGTTGTTGTTGAGTCAGGGTATCATTTTTTTTTTTTTTTTTTTTGGTCAGAGTTTTTTTCCTTAATTGTCAGAGTATCTTTCTGTTGCCCAGGCTAGAGTGCAGTGACAGGCTTGTGGCTCACCACAGCCTCCACTTCTTGGGCTCAAGCAATCCTTTCTCCTCAGCCTTCTGAGTAGCTGGAAGTTCAGGCACACACCACCATAATCAACTGTTTTGTAGAGGCAAGATAACACCATGTTGCCTAAGCAGGTCTACAACTCCTAAGGATCAAGCAGTCCTCCTGCCACAGCCTCTCAAAGAGCTAGAATTACAACTATGATTCACCGCGCCCAGCCCCATGTTCTAAGTTTTAAAGACAAAGATATCTTAAGTTATAAGTTTTAGCAAATGAAAACTCTGAAGATAAAGCCATTTTTCCATAACTCAGTGATCAAGAAAGTCAGGAATTTCAAAGTTGCACTAGTGATTTTCGTTGATCCATTAACTCTTTTCCTATCCAGTGGAATTTTGTAAGAGTAAAATCTCAGTGGAACTTCCATAAGAGTTGCTATAATTCTCAAAATGTTAAAAACATAATGTTCAAACAAATAGAAAGTGTGTGTCAAAATTTCACTTAACAAGGGAGCCAGCAGGATCCAAAACTATCTCAAAAGTGGGTTTGAGAACTGATATTTTATATAGGAGAGAAGAAAAGGAACAATTAGGTGAAATCAATAAGTTACAGAGTAAACTGATTTTTAAATAAATTTTGGAAAATTTTTTACTCTCTTTACTGGACAGAAAGCTATCATACTCTATTAGTTTTACAAAATTATAACTATTCAAGCTCCAAGTAATTTTGCAAAGTTGCATTTCTCCAAAAAGTGAAATGTCCCTCAGATAGCTAGTTAGAAAATGCAATACCAGAGTTTTTAATAATCAAGTAGTCATTTTTTTACTTTATTTTCAAATTTGAATGATTTTATTAATATACAAAGGATAATTTTATCTTTCCATAACATATATTCATATATTCATATATGTTAATATTGTTATATATACTATATATGTTCATTGTTATATATACAATATATGTTATATATATATTTTCTGACTGAATCTGAGATTTATTAATTTTAGTGAAAGTGACTATTTTTTATTAATGTTTACTATACAAATGTGTGATTTATTTGTCCATTTCATTATTGATAAAAACAAATAGTTTCCTATTAGGAATAGAATTGCCACAGCCATAATGGAAGATATTACTAGTACATATCTATTGAGTTTATATTAAGGATTGCAGACTAATAGGTTATGCATATACTTAACTTTACATGATTATACCAAAATCATAGTCAAATAATTGTATTTTTTGTTTACTCGCAAAGATAACATTTAAGCATTGATTTTATTTGTTTCACATTCTTGCATTATATTCCTGACTTATAACACATTTAGAAGAAAATATGTAAAAATGTCAGTGCACCTCAACCACAGATGCACCTGCAGTTAAACAACTTGAACTTATAACTTGTTGCAGTGAGAGGGAACACACAACTTAGGGAATTGTGGGAAATTTTAGGAAGAAGGTGTCAGGAAAAAAAAAATGTATTATAAGATTTAGACTTTAGTTGTCTCATTTGGGGGAGGGTATAATGAAGCAGGAGCTCACCTTGAATTGGCTGCAATCAAAAATTGAGGACAATTGCGATACTGAGCATCTCGTTATGTCTTATATTTATCAGGGCAGACCAAAGTGAGAATAAAGCAGCAATCTGTAAAGAAGAAACACTCACTCAGTGAGAGTAATGGATGCTTGATATTTTATTAATTGCTAGCGACCTTGTTCTTGTTTCACCTTATCATGGTGTCGGAGTGATTTTATTTGACAGAGATATTTTGTCGCATTGTAATATTCAACAGTATAATGAAATGATCACCTGTTAGTGTTAAATCAGTTTGTAATAAGACTGATGATTAGTTCTTGAACATAAAGTCCTGCTACATTTTTTTTTTTTTGCTTTCAACAGAAATATCAAAAGTCTAGGATATAATGGCAAAGTACAATAAATGCAGTTCCTTCCCTCAGGGCATGACATAGGAGAAACAGATGTATTCACATAATACAAGCAAGAAAACACAGAAAATTAGTAACCATGTCAAGTACTATGCAGAAAAAGACTTGTTCACTTACTGTATCTACAAATAAACAAATGGTTGAATACCTCATGTCAACCATCTGTGTTGTCATTTAGCTAGTTCCAAAATACAGTACTAGGTGCACAGTTTAGTGTTTGATAATGAGTACATGCTGCTTGTCATATATTTTGTTTTTATGCAGTAAAGAGAAGTTGGTTGTAGTTTTATTTGCAAATAAACATGGAAAGGGTTGCTATGAGGGAATATGTCCCTAAAAATATTATAATTGTGTTCCTCTTCAAAATGTGGATATAAAACAGTTCAAAATTACTTTTTTCTAGGTTTTCACTAGAAAGTAAGAGTTAAAAATTCTAATTAAGATATGGTAACTAAAATTCTAAATAATAACTTTTTATTCAAAGAATGCAAGACGTTTTTGGTAAGTGAAACTATAAAATATGAAATGTTTGTTTCTGTTAATAAAAAGTAATTTTGTAGTTTTGAGGTTATTTAAAGTTTGTTTCAGAAAAAAAGAAGAAACAATATAGAAAAAACTGAATGGACAAGAAGGTTGTAGAAGATTTGTGAAAGATGAATCATTTGAAAGGAATTTTGTGTATCAACAAGTTGGCTAAAATTAAAAGATAATTATTAATATTTTCTAAGAATTGATCATTAATGTCAACAATGCAACCATGCAGAATTAGAATTTGTTTCCCTAAGTTATAACAGCAAGGTTTCCATGTAGAATTGATCTGCACTTAGTGGGAAATGAAGGTTTATTAGATCTTTCAATTAATAGAGAAGACTTAATATTCCTAAGGAAAGATCTAGACCTTTTATGGACAACTATGCAGATTTTAGTATTTAATTATTACTGTAGTTGAATGAATGTCTATTTTTACACAGTGAACAGTGATTTTATTTTTATCAAGTGTTTTGAATCTTTATATTTTTGACAAACTTCCCCAAGTCAAATTTTAAATTAAGCCTTTTTGACCTAGAATTGACTTTAGGATTTTCTAGTATGGCTCCTGGAGAGCCTCAAAAGATGTGTGTCTCATTTTACAAAAATATTAATCAGTATTTTTTTTATGTGTTGAATTGTATGAAAAATATTGTCAAAGAATATAGTAATGTTAAATCTTTTGTAATTATATTTTATAGATGTTTCAGAAATTGTGTAAAACTCAGAAGTCTAATAGTGCTTGTATAACTCTATCCACTATGTATTTGATGAGGACTTCTTAGAAAAACATTATTCTGTCAATTTATTTTCTCGAAAACAAGAAATAATTTTTGAAATTGATTCAACTGCCATTTGAATTGAAAATGGTGAAAATTCTTAACACTTTTGCCCATTCTTGCCCTTTACCTAAACAACAAATATTCTGAGAGTTCAACTTTTTTAAAAAAAGGGTTACTGAGGAACATTGAGCTAAATCCACAAAAGACATTGAACAAGTCCATTCAGCTCCTCAAGTAAAGATTCAAACTGGTCTAATCAGTGCCTTCCTAACATTAAACAGCTGGTGTTCCTTTGGTTGAGTATTGGTTGACCTCTTATTAGTTAAAGTCTATACCCGTATTTGGTAATGTGGGGGACTGTTTTCCAGTGTGCCTCTGTGGGTTTCTTCTTGGTGGATTAGGGTCTTCCTAGTGGCTTCCTATTGATATAATAGGGTTCTTTGATGCTAAATGTTATAATGATATCCGACCTCTGGAGCTCCAGCTCATTATATGTTCAAACAAGCTGGAAGAGTGGTAAAAACTGGAGATTAAGAACTAAGAGGTTTGTAACACAAGATTTGTAGAAAAATCTAAATCATAGAGCTCTAGTATGCTCAGAATCTCAAGTTCAAAAATATTTTTGCGCTGGGTTCGGTGGCTCAGCCGGTAATCCCACGCCTTTGGGAGGCTGAGGTGAGTGAATTGCCTGAGCCCGCGGGTTCGAGACCCGCTTGGGCAGTGAGGCCTCATCTCTACAATAAATAAAAAATCAGCCGGGCGTGGTGGCGCATGCCTGTAATTCCGGCTACCCGGAAGGCTGAGGCGGAAGGATCGCCGGGACC
>NW_007246554.1:280918-285844 GCF_000164805.1 Carlito syrichta
TATATATATATATATATATATATATATATATATTCTTCTGCTACTTTTTCCAAAACTAAAATTGGATAAGTTACTTATTACAACTGAAACTTAACTTTCCTTTTGTAAATTGCCATTGGTAATTGTATTTAAAATACTTAAGTTTGTTGTGATAATTAAATGAGACATAACAGTGAATTTAAATATTTATCCCATGCTTTATTGTATAAAGTACATAATAGAGCCACACACAATAGATCCACACAAACAAATACAATATAAAATTCAGATGAAATTTACCCAAAATAATGCCTTACCTTACTAAGAATTTTTTATGCTAAAATATATGTTTTATTTTATTAAAAATGTTGTTTGAGACACACCAAGATGATTCTATGATGTATGAAGTAGTTATAAACTTGTTTTAGAAACAGAAATAAGGTATGTATAAAACTATCATAGGATTTGATGTATTTAATCGATTTATAAAGGTTTAATGTTTTTGTACTACATTTTAAAAAGCCTTTTTACTTTTCCATATTTTCTTTTTTAATAATTCTTTACTATAATGTCCAAATTCGGTGTTTATAATATAAACATATTTTTCCTTTGGGCCTTCTTTTAAGAGCTATAGTTCTGAGATTTTATATAATGACAAAATTACAAATTTTTTTACAAATTATTATTGATGAAAACAAAACAATCTCTTTAAAATGCTTGCAAAATTATAAATAAGCCACTTAATGCTCAAGCATAGAAATTCATTTAGTCATATAAAAAATTTAAAACTGTTGCTCCAACACACAGTGTTGACTTTTTTTAAAGATAAATAAATAAAAACACAACATATTGGCTTATTAATACAATGGATAAATATGTGTGGTATGTAATTAACTTTAAATGCTTAAGAGAAAAAAGAAAACAAGATCTTGTCAATTTATTTGATTTACCCATAAAATGGCAGCAAACATTTTTTATACAATTGTTGTTTCTATAAAGCTCAAAGTATATTTGCATTTTCTACATTTTTAAGCTGTCTATAATTACAAATTTAAAAATAACTTTCAATAGATTTCGAAAAGTTCTGTCAGAACAGGCACCCAGTAGATATTTTTGCCATTAATACACACAATATTTGTATAAAATTATGCTTTCAAATAACATGAGTATAGAAATGTAAAATAAGCAGCGCAAACCTTCCAAGTGCTTAAAAGATTTCATTGATACCATAAACTATAACTTAAAATAGCATATAGTATTTTTCTTGAGTAAAACTGAATATATATTTACACTAGAACATTTAGACAATTAAAACATGCTATAAATAAGTTTATTTTATTTTATTTTTGAGTTGGAGTCTCACTCTGTCGCCCAGACTGGAGTGCAGTGGCCACTCCCGGCCACCGCAGCCTCGACCTGCTGGGCTCCGGCGATCCTTCCGCCTCAGCCTTCTGAGTAGCCGGAATTACAGGCGCGCACCACCACACCCGGCTGATTTTTTGATTTATTGTAGAGATGAGGTCTTGCTGGCCAGGCGGGTCTCGAACCCGTGGGCTCAGGCAATCCACTCACCTCAGACTTCCAAAGGCACGGGATTACAGGCTGAGCCACCGAGCCTGGCTAAATAAGTTTATTTTTAAAACGACCAGAAGGATAAGCCCTGCTAACAAATTCTTATGGCAGTAACTTGATTTACTCCATGCAATTCCTCGTGTTATTAAAGGTATTTTCCATTTTAGCTATGTGGATTCCAAAGCTATATTTGTGTGTGTGTGTGTGTGTGTGTGTGTGTGTGTGTGTGTGTGTGTGTGTGTTTGTATAATGGGGATATACACTAATTTTATAAAAAAATAGGATATATGCATTAAACATAGACAAAAATATCCATAATTGTTGTCTCTGAAAATGTGAAGAATTTTTTATTTCATTATCATTCCCTGGATTTTTTTCTCTGATTTTCAAAAATGTAAATTTTGTGCAATAGAAATTCAATAAATAAATATTCTTGTGTCATTATCTTTTAACTCATAAGAATATAATCATTGGCCTAGAGATTATTCAACATTAAGAATTTTTGCCAGGCAGAGTGGTACACACCTGTTCCCCAGCACATTGGGAGGCAGAGGCAAGAGGATTGACAGCACTCAGAGATTTGAGACCAGTCTGGGCAACTTGAAGAGATCTTGTTTCTATGATCAATCAATAAATTAACCATCGTGGTGTTGCACAAATTAAGTTGCAGCTACTTGGAAGGCTGAGACAGAAGGATCACCCGAGCCCAGCAGGTTGAGGTTGTCATAGTTGTGACCATGCCACGGCACTCCAGTCTGGCAACGGAGTGAAATCCCAACTTAAAAAAAAAAAATCATTATCCATTTTGATAAATTGTGTCCACTGAGTATCGCAAATACTATGCGTGAAAGGGTTCTTTTTATAATATGTTAATGAAAATGTAGTAGTCTCTAACAGTTTGATAGATTAACTTTTTTATTTTAATTCACATTTGATTACTATAAAATATGCATATCTTTCAAGATATATTTATCTTTTTTTTAGTTATCTCTTTCTGTTCTTTGCTCATACTGATTAATTTTGGGATATTTGCTGTTTTATTGCTTTGATTGATGAGCTTTGTAAAATTCTAACTTTTAGGGCCAGATGTGCTGGCTCATGCTTATAATCCCAGCATTTTGAGAGGCCAAGGCAATAGGATTGGCTGAGCCCAGGAGTTTGAGATCAGCCTAGACAACATAGTAAGATCTTAGCTCTTCAAATAATTAAAAAATTAACTGGGCATGGTGACATGCATCTGTAGTCCCAATTACTTGGGAAACTGAGGCAAAAGGATTGGCTGAGTCCAGTAGTTCGAATCTGTGGTGAACGTAATTATGCCACTGCACTCCGGGCTGAGCAACAAACTGAGATACTGACTCAGAAAAAAACTCTAACAAATTTGATTACACTTTGGTTCATGAATTTGTAATTGTCTGCTTTAAATACTGAAAATATTAAATGCAGACAACTCCCTCAGATCCCCTCCTCCTCTGGGAGCTTTTCTGTCTTCTCAATAAATCCTGCTTTCTAAAAAAAAAAAAAAGAAGAAGAAGAAGAAGAAGAAGAAGAAAAGATGAAATATTATTATATTATAAAAATTCTACTACCAGGTATCCCAATTGTTAAGTGAAGATAACATGATGCAGCCTCATAGCCTCATAAGCTTTCTAATATTTAAAAGTGCTTAACACTGAAGACATGAGATCAGAATTTTGCACTTTATTTTTACTCTCTACATTGAATTATTAAACAGATTTTTTAGCCTTAATTACTATCTGTGGAGTTAAAACTTAATTACTGGCTATTTTTTACAAGTTGCTTTTCAAATGTGTCTTATTTATCTGTCTCTCCAGTGCCTAAAATGCAATATAAGACATAATATAAGGGTATAATAGCCTTGAATGTCTAGGCATTTAAAAATTATTAAGGTAAGTTTGGTTTATAACTTAAATCTTGCTAAATATTTATGCAGAAATAGTATAATAAATGTCTTAGAATAGGATCAATAAAGAATCCATGTACAGTGTTGATATACTCAAAGCCACAATGTTTGTTTTATATAGTTTTCTTTAAATATAATTGACCCCATTAAACAATAAACTCTTCTGGAACAAGGACTTTTTCATCTTTATCTAGCACTTAGCAAGTTCTCAGAGCATATATGACACTCAATAAAACTGTCTTAGACAACTGAATCACTGGGTTTCAAATAATATATCAGAAAAATGTGAAAAATGATGATTTTGAGGTACTACATATTAGAAATCTATAATCATTACTATTTCTTTTTTGTTGTTGTTGAGTTGGAGTCTCAGTCTGTCGCCCAGACTGGAGTGCAGTGGCCGCTCCTGGCCACCGCAGCCTCGGCCTGCTGGGCTCCAGCAATCTAGATCCTTCCGCCTCAGCCTTCCAAGTAGCCAGAACTACAGGCACGCGCTACCACGCCCGGCTGATTTTTTGATTTATTGTAGAGATGAGGTCTCGCTGCCCAGGCGGGTCTCGAACCCGCGGGCTCAGGCAATCCACTCACCTCAGCCTCCCAAAGGCGCGGGATTACAGGCTGAGCCACCGAGCCCAGCAATCATTACTATTTCTAAAGCTCATTGTCAAATATGAGCCACAGGCAATATAGAAGATTTTTACTTGATGAATATTTAATTATTTTGAAAACATCTGACTTCTTGAAACAACTGGAATGATCTGGAGTAACTTAGGGACTTAAATAAAAATTATGTTATTTATAGTTTTTAAAAAATAAATTTATTAGGGAACATAATAAGTAACTGTTTTTAAATTAGGATTCAACAACCTATAAAAATGTATTGCTAGTTATGAAATATATTTGTTCACTATGTTCTTATGCATTGACTTTTTTAGTTGATTTGGGTTTTAGATCATTGTATGCATATTCTATATATAACTATAAGTTCTTTTCCACAAAATTGAACACATTTTTCTGTCACATTTTCACTTTTATTTCATGAAAATGTTAAATAACAAAATATTTTAATAAAAATTATGTTCTACAGCTTATTTAACCATTCTTGTTTAAGTTTTGGCAATTTTTAAATATTATAAAATTATTACTATTAAATTCTACAGTCTCTGTTCTCATTTATACAGGGAGAAAAGTCATAGTATAAAATATATATGTTTTCTTTTTTTTTTTTTGAGTTGGCGTCTCACTCTGTCGCCCAGACTGGAGTGCAGCGGCCGCTCCCGGCCACCGCAGCCTCGACCTGCTGGGCGCCGGCGATTTTTCCGCCTCAGCCTTCCGAGTAGCTGGAACTACAGGCGCGCCCTACCACGCCCGGCTGATTTTTTTTTTTAATTGTAGAGATGAGGTCTCGCCAAGTTGCCCAGGTGGGTCTCGAACCCGCGGGCTCAGGCAAT
>NW_007246554.1:286274-324682 GCF_000164805.1 Carlito syrichta
GCGGCCACTGCACTCCAGTCTGGGCGACAGAGTGAGACTCCAACACAGAAAAAAAAAAAATATTACTTGAATAAATAATATTTTATTATTTCAAATAAAACACAGACTAAAATGTAATATTAATGAGATTAAATGATACTACTTATAGTTTTTTTAAAAATCTCTCATGAGACAGTTCAGATGGAAGCAGACCACCCAACTTTAAGAAGATAGCTACCTACCCATGGTCCATAGTCTCTTGCTCGCTTGTTTGCTTGTGCTGTGACACAACATGATACAGTTTTCATCTGCTTGGCTGAAGAAGATGAAGCTAACAGACATCTATTCACCTCTTCACTGACAAAGAAGAATAAAAAATGAAGAGCTAGCATCTTGAAGGACTCACTCTCCAAAGCTGAATGTGTCACTTTCAATTAAATCCCTTTGGCCAAAACTTGGTCCCATGGTCACATCATCTCTGGCTATTAGAGATAATGGCTATGTAATCTCTGGGTAGGTGGCTATATGTCACCTACTCAGGATTTGGTACATTATTACTGAGGGGAAGAAAGAACTTACAGATATAAAGCAATTGTCAAGTTTGCCCACAGTCCACCCCTCTGAGGATGCAAATATCTATGAATACACTTATTGCAATACATCCATTCACTCACAAATCCAAAGAAGACTATTCCAAGTTTTCATATCCAGCTCTAAATCCATGATTTCTGGGCAACATGCAGAAATGTAGTGCTCTTTACCTGACCCAGACATATAGATCTTCATTTTCTGCAACCTATAAACTAAAACATATATTTTCTGCCCTATACATAGACAACTAATATACATACTGGTGTAGGAGATGTATAACTCCAGTTTAAAACCACCAACATAAAAATACCCATTTTGAAAAAAAAAAAAAGTTGAGTGAACATGAGATGAGGTGAGGGACCAAGTTACTTTTCCATAATAGTCAATTCTAAATGTCAGTAATAAGAACTATCTCCTGGTGACTTTCTCCTTTATTATTATTCGTGTTTTTATGTAAAACAAAACAAACCTCTTTATTGTTCTTTCGGGTCTCTGACTTTGCCATTTAGAAAGCTCTGCTGTATTTATCTAAATGGCAATGGATTGTGTAGCCTCATCTGCAGTGCCACAATTTCTACAATCTGCTTCCTTGGGTGAAAGTTGCAGGCCCAGAAGTTTCAAATTGTTTTAGGAGTTGAAGACTTTCAGGTACTGAGATGATTTGATGTCGTTGTTGTTGTTGGAAAATATATTTACCACACACACACACACACACACACACACACACACACACACACACACACACACAAATCTTAGTAGTTTCTAGACTATTCACTGTCAGTCAGTCCTACATGTAATTCACTAAAATCAAAACTACCATTTAAATATCATTTTTAAGTATAATATATTTCATTTATTTAGGTAGTTAAACAGTTGGTTAGCTCCTTCTCCTCAATTTAATGAAAACTAACTTGTGGGTGTCTAAGCCCTAAGTTTAGCTATTTGAGTGGGATGTTCGCTGGGGGACTGAATTCCATTGTGGCAGAAAATTCTTTAAGGGAGGTTTTTGAGAAAGGCTCTGAGTTTATCTCTTTGTCTCTGGCTGTTGGGTGTGGGGAAAAATTCAGTTGTTTTTCTCAACATTGCTAAGCTTCAACTAGCAAGGCATGAAGATCTAGTATATGTAGACTGCAGGCAGCTGGCAACGTTTCCTTAGACTTAAACTGAATTACTTCAAACTATGGAACTGACTTAGGTTTTCATGACTTTGCAACTTTTGAAAAAATTACAGGCTACATAATTGCAGATTGGTATTCATTTAGTTTTTGTCTAATGTTTATTCAATATTAGGCTCATGTTATATACCTTTGGTATAATTACTGAATTTTTTTTTAGTCATTTCATAACAGAGTACCAAACACTGTGTGACAAACAAAATACATTTCTTTTCTCATGACTCTGGAGGCTAAAATTTGGAGATTAAGGTGTTAGCAGCACCCGTTTCTTCTGAGTTGATCCTTTGTCCTTGTAGATGACCAATTAAAAAGGACTCAGAAGAAATCAGCTCCACCAACACTCTATCTTTGCATAATCTTCCCTCTATAACAAGTATTTGGGGTGAGGGTGCTTTCATATTGTGTATATATCTTATTCTCATCAAAAATTCATTTTATGTATTACTCATTTATTCATATTTTTAAAGACTCAAGTTTTCGCCTGCATTTAATATGTTATTACCATAGCTGTCATTACATATTTTGTTTCTTCATGTAATAATTTTTCCAGAAAAATTCTCTTTAAGTGGGATCCTATGTCCTGAGATATGTTTTCATCATAATTTATACACTTCCTTACCTTCTGGAATGAAATATTTCAATCTTAGCTCATACTTTTCTGACACCAGCTATGGAATTAGTCATTTTCTCCAGGCTCATTGTGCTCCTTTAATAGAGAAGACTATTTAGAAACCAAAATATGGATCCTAGTTTTACTCATTACTATTGTATATCACTGTTACCAGACCCTTCCTCTACAGAGTTATAGAATACAGTTAACAAAAATATGTACAAATACACAAACACATATCTATACACACTCACTTATATATAAAGTTTGTCTACACCTGTCCATAAACACGTCAAAAGTCATGAATTGCCCCCAATACTTTCAAAACTAATTTGTCATCACAGGGTTCAATCTAGGTTTCTCTTTTTCAGATCTGAAGCTCTCATTACCCATGAGAAATCTAGCATCCACCATGTCTAATGTGGGAATGTTTTATTCTAGTTTCCTCCATGGGTTCAGAGCCTAAAGTGGGTGAGAAAGGACCTCATGGTGGCATGTGCAGGATGGAGGAGCACTGGGATTGTGAAAACAATATCAATGAATGGCAGCAGTCTGATGGGGGCCTTTTAGTCTAATCAAGGTCAAGAGTCCTTCTATGAGTAGCTACAGCCTGACAAGAACTTGCACAACTAAAATGGGATGAGAAGAGAATGAGCACGTAAAGGTGGACCAGAACAGGTCCTGGAGCCCAAGTGAAAAGACAAGATTATTCATATGGAGAACCAGCCTCCCATGAGGTGGCAAGACCCAAAGAAAGTGAGAAGGTATCCACGAGGATAGGATGGAGAAGTCCTAGTGCCAGGGATAAGAGCTGACGCTAAATGAAGAGAAAATCTATGCCGGTGACAACCGTAATGTGGGGAGAAACGTTGAGAAAGGCAGTTGCATGGACTGCCAGGAGGTGGGTGGGTACGACTCTCTCAGCCTGTGATGTCGCAGCCCCAAAACGGGAAGAAAGTAATTGTGACAGAGACCGTATGGCATGCAAAGCTTGAAATATTTGCCATCTGGTCATTTATTTTAAAAAGTGTGCTAATCTCCAACCTAGAAAAGGAAATCTCCAATGCCTTAACTCTCCAATCTGTAACACTCTTCAATGAAATATATCCTTGAACTAGTCTTTACATAGAATATTCATAGTTTTTCAAAAGCTTATATCAAGAATATGCTTTCTTCTCTAGCTGACCTGATAAACTCTGACTGTATTTTGAAGTCAAGCTCAATTATCAATTATTTTGTGAAGCATTGATTTTTTTTAGATTAGAAAATATAGTTTATTTAGAAAGCAAATTTGAGAGAGAAAGAAGAGAGTCACCTCCCTAAGGTAGGGGAGGGGGATAAAACTTAAGAAAACATGGCTTGGCCATAGCTCAAAGAGTACACAACCACACCATAGCTCGATAAGGCAATGGCCCATTTTTAAAATATATATCACCTCTGGCTTCTAGTAGAGAAATGTTCTACTTTCCTTAGATTTTTTTTTTTTTACTTATTCCTCTAAAAGTCATCATTTGATGTATGCATATTTACACATACACACATATATACACGTTCATACACATGGGTTTGTACCTTAGCCTAAACTGTGAAATGTAGGAGAGGAGATTAAATGTTCTAACATTTTTCTTCACTGTATGCAGAATTAATTATTGTCAAATACATGAGATAATATAACAGCATCTAATTTTCTAGTATTATTGAGAGAAAAATAGAATAAAATAAACTATATGCTTATCCGACACCATTTTAAGTACAAATGTCCCCTTTTAAATATTTTTCTGATTTTTTTTCTTGAAATTCATTATATTCATCTCTTTCTTCATAAGCTGACCTGATCATGATGTAAAACTTACTTGATGACTCAGCAGTCTCATTAACAGTCTTAATCCTTTTATTGTAAGATTATATCATCCTAAAACAGCTTCTTATTTTTTCTCTTCTTTCAACCTCGGGACTGCCAGGCAGCTCACCCTTTACCTGTTCATAAAAGTCTTACTCTATTTTTCTATTCCAGTCTTCTATTGGCTGATGACAAGCAATTAAGTTTAAGATTACTCTATTAAATTATAGTTAATAAAGTCCTGAATAAAAAATACGTATATTGGTTACACTTATTGAATAAGCTTCTTGATAAAATTGTATTTATTCTGAGGCATTCTTTCATTTTCTACTAGAATTAGGACTGCTACTAATAACTGAAATTTTATTTCCGAACATCTAATTTTGAGTCACTAATGTAAGTTTATATTTTGAATTCGATTCAAGGTTGAAGAGTTTTTGAAGTTTACACTTATTTCTTTGGGCTTTAAAATTCATTTGAAAGATATATTTTAAATAGACTATAACTTTTGCAGATGTTCAACTTAAATTCAGAAGGTGAACACTGAAATATATATGTGGGTATTTTTCCACTATCAACCCTATTATTGTGCTTATCCCATGCACTAGTGACTCAGAAAGCAATATTGCTGCTGTAAACTGTTCAGCTTGTGCCAAATATCTTTACTCTTCCATCCCTAATTGAAAATGTCATGTATTTCAGCTGTTCAACTTCCAGCTGCCAAAAATCAATGGATTTGCATTTTCTGGTTCTATTTTGTTCATCTAACACAGAATCTATTCCCAATTGGAAACTTAACCAATGATAAATTATATATTATTGTGTATATATATACTGTTGATAATAACAATAATGAATACATTTATATTACCAGCTGTAAGAAGTATTTAAATTGACTTTTCAAAAAAGTTTGCTCTTCAAATAAGTAAAATATAAAGCAAAAAGGTTTCTTAATTCAATAAAGAAATATCTCATGTATGTATATAAAATATGTATTACATACAATATCTCATATATGAATATATATTCTATATTACATACAATATATAATCTATCTTTCTGCCTATCTATAATCTCAATTGCATATATAGTGGGTACCAGTTACATATTAAGTTGGTTTTATGGAGGTAAAGTCCAAAGTTCATTGCCATATAAGCAAAAGTAGAAGTAACCACACAATAGTGATATTCTTTGCCACACATTCATTTTCATGTAATTGACATAAACCCATAGTTTTGTCATCTTTTTGAGATCTTACAATTAAGCTAAAATTTCATTATATAGAGAAGTGAAAATTACACCAAAATTTGTGAATGAAAATGTTCATACTAGTACAGTATTTCAAATTCCTACTATAACTTTTCAATGAAGTGTTTTCACGAGACTTTATCTTCACAAAATCTAAGCGCTATTGTCTAATGATGCTTAGTAAAACTGACAGTTTTTGAGATGCCTCAAGTTTTTTCATTAATATTAAAATTTGCCTTAGATAAATTAATTAGGATAAAAAGTAGACGGGAGAAAAAGTATATATGTACATAGAAGTATATATTTTTTAACTGTAAACTAAGGAAAAAGACTACATTCTGAAACCAAATTTTAGACATATACAGTACTGATCCAGGCTTATAAATTAGTGCCTTTATGTTTGCTTGTTAGTTTTATTGACACTTGTCCTGTGAATATGATGTTTTAATTAATCTACTTCAACTGCTATTTCTTCAGTTAAGGCTGATATTAGTTATATCTCTCCTGGCCTGACATCTGAAAAGAATTAAAACTAAGAGTAAGAACCGGATTGCCTGAGCCCGCGGGTTCGAGACCCGCCTGGGCAACTTGGCAGGACCTCATCTCTACAATAAGAAAATAAAAAAATCAGCCGGGCAGGTAGCGAGTGCCTGTAATTCCGTCTACTGGGAAGGCTGAGGCAGAAGGATCGCGGGAGCCCAGCGGGTCGAGGCTGCCGTGGCTGGGAGCGGCCACTGCACTGCAGTCTGGACGACAGGGTGAGACTCCAACTCAAAAAAAAAAGAGTAAGAACCATTTGAAAATATGAACAGCAATTCTTACATATGGAACGTAAGTTCCAATTAAGATGGTGCCTCTTTCCGCTTTCTCATTGTACTACTTATGTAATAGATATCAACTTCTATTTTCTGGACTTCCCTAGGTAGGACATAACATCTTATTTTAAGGAAACAATGGAGGCATAAAATATTTTCCACCTGGATTCACAAGAAGAGACCCAGACACCTAGAAGTTTGCATTTCCATGCAAGAGGCATGGCATATGCTAATTTTCATTGCAATAAAGCTGAGGATGACCTGTATAGGAGGTTAGACTACTCTAGCATATGAATTCAGCATAGAGTCCCTAAAATTACTTCAGTATGCTGAACTATATTTAATCGTGTTCAGTTATGCATGATTTATTCTTATTAATAGACTAATATATCAGGAAAAAAACAGAAAATGTACATGAACAAAACTTTTAAAATTATACCTATAGCCAACTGATCTTTGACAAAGTCAACAAAAATATACACTTGGGAAGAATACTCTATTCATTAAATGGTGATGGAAAAATTGGGTTGCCATATGCAGAAGAATAAAAATGGACCCATATGTCTTGTCATATACAAAAAGTAACTCAAGATGGACTAAAAACTTCAAATTAAGGCCTCAAACTGTAAAAATTCTATAGGAAAATCTCTTCTGGACACTGGACTAGGCAAAGAATTTATAGCTAATACTGCAAAAGCAAATGCAGCTAAACCAAAAATAGACAAAAAGAACTTAATTAAACTAAGAAGCTTCTGTACAGCAAATAAAATAAACAACAGAATAAACACAGAACCTACAGAATGGAAGACAATTTTAGCAAACTGTGCATTCAACAAAGGACTAGCATCTATCTACAAGGAACTTTAACAACTCAACAAAATAAAAATAAATAACCCCTTGGAAAAGTAGGCAAAGAACATGAGCATATATTTCTCAATAGAAAACCACAAGTTGTCAACAAACATGAAAAAAATGCTCAATATCACTAATATTCAAAGAAACGAAAAATTTTAAACACAATGACATACCATTTTACACCAGTCAGAATAGCTGTGATTAAAATGTCAAAAAAACCAACAGATGTTGGCAAACATGCATAGAAAAAGAAATGCTTACACACTTTTGGTGGGAATGTAAATTAGAAAAACTTCCATGGCAAACAGTGTAGAAATTTCTTAAAGAACTAAGGATAGAGCTATTATTCAACTCAGCAATCTCACTTTTAGTCCTCCTACTGTTTTGTGTTTCGCCTCTTCCAGGTCAGCAGACTGTTTGTCTTTAAGGATTTTTTCATCTAGGGAAACAAAAAAGTAAAGTTGTTTAAGGTGATATCCAGTGAATAAGGAGGGTGGGCATGGGAATTATGCCATTTTTGGCCAAAAATTGTTGAACACTCACTGCAGTGTAGGCAGGTACTTTTTCAAGGATGAAAGACCCAGTCACCTATTCACCCAACTTGAGACTTTTCTTCTGCAAATCATGATGCAACTTTCCCAAAACTTCCAGATAAAAACTTTGATTGGCCTTTTGATACAGAAGAACAAATTCTGAGTGTACTATGAGGGCCTCCAAAAAATAATTCCAGTTTTTTAAAGGAGGTTGCCAAATGTGGGGGCTTTGCCACAATAACAAATTTATGGAATCAAACTAAGTGTCCATCAATGGATGATTGAATAGAATACATGATATCTACATATACACAAACATAAACACCATGGAATGCTATACAACCATAAAAAGAATGAAATCATGTATTTTGCAGCAAATGGATGGAGTTGGAGGCCATTATCTTAAGTGAAACAACTCAAAACAGAATGCAAAACACATGGGAGTTAAACAACAGGTATATATGGATATACAGAGAGAAATAACAGACAGTGCAGACTCCAAAATGGGGGAGGATGAGGAGAGGATGAGGGCTAAAAAATTACCTATTGAGTACAGTGCTCACTATTAGGATGATAGATATACTAAAATCCCAGACTTCACCACTGTGTAATATATCCATGCAACAAAACTGCAATTGTAATGCTTGAATAATTTTATTGCTCTTCTTTTGATTTCACAACCAATTATATGGAGCTGTTCAATGATTACATTATTTCAATGTGTTTCCTTTCAAGGTCATAATGTCTAGATAAATGCTAATTTTATTTAAGATACAATAACCCAGAACAAAGTAAGTTAAATTAACATATTGTGTTTATAAAATATATTTTAATTTCTTATTTAAAAATAAAGCTTTTTCCTACATGCAAATTCATCTTTTATCCATTTTGTGTTCACATTATTACTATCTATCATGACATTAAGTGACAATCTTCTGGGTATAACATCTGTTCAGTTATTATCTCCAGAAACTGACCACATAATAGCCTATCACTAGATCACCCCAATAAGTAAAACATGTGATTATCTGTTTTATCATATCCCCAAATACTAGTCTCCTATTATGTTTAGCATATACACTTGTGGCTGTTTTAGTCACAGGGTTTATTTTGGAGCACGGCAGCAAATAGTTGACCGGATTTCCTTACAGAATTTTATAATTTATCTTTATATTTTAGATAAGTCAAATAAATGTTCAGAGAGTCAGATTTTTGGTCACATGAATAGGTTGACATGTTTTTTAATCATCAAAAACCCGATAGATATGCTGAATTGATAGGTATTTCAAGACAGAAAGTAAGAGGGAATTTAGTCATTGAAGACAAGAAATTCATTAAAAATTTTGTTTTTTTCTGGAGAAGAGGATAAATTAATTTAAATTATAGTAGAGATATAATTCAGTAAACTGGTATTAAATGAAGTAAATTTGAGAAAAGTTAAATAGACTATCATAGGAAAAAAGCTCCTGACCCAGAAGTTGGGAAGTCTTAGGTTCAAGTTCTTAATAAGCTATTTAATGCCAGTGTTAATGGACACAATATCCTCAAGTATAGAAAGAAAAAGCACTAACTCAAAGAGATATCATGTGGATCAAATGAATAAACTGTAGTTGATTAATAATTGTAGTTATTTCCATTTTTGTGACATCATCTACTTTGATAAAAGTTATTTAGTTATTTCCATTTTTTGTGACATCGTCTACTTTGATAAAAGCTATTTAATAATATGTTTTACATATTTTAGGACTAAGATATTTTTGTAATCATTTAAGTTATTTGTTTTATTTCTCAAATTTTAAACTTCCTTAAGGCAGAAACAATGCCTTATATTTCTTATCTCTCATAGTCTTTCCTTTAATGAGTGCAAAATAGTACTAAACATTAGTTTTAAATTGCTTGCAGTCAGCAGGGAAGAATATTTCCTCTGGTGGAGAATCACTGCAAAGTCCTCAGAAAATCCTGTAGTGTTATTAAAAAAAAAAATTGTAAATCTAATTTTCCTCCATCAGAAACATTTATATAATTAATGCTAGTTCTTTCATTTATTTATTAATTCAGGTACCAAGGAAAAAAGATAATTAAAACTATGGTATTCTATATGATTTTGGCTCCTATACATGAAATGCTTAAATATAATATATTGAATATACTAGATTATGCTGAAAAATAATATGATGGAATAAGTGATGCAATTAATTTATACATCAATTCAAGGAGGAAGGTGGGCCATGAGAAAACATGGTTTACCAAAGAAGGTAAAAATTCCATCCTTGTAAGATATGCATACATTAAGCAGTAGACAAAAATAGAATAGAATTCCATATGGAAATAAAAGCATGCATGAAGCAGTAAAGAAGTGAAAGAACATTAAAAACTCAGAAACTGCAAATTATCTAGGATTACTGATATGTAGACAGGAAAAAATATTGGCTTGAAGGTTTAGGTATTATAGAACCTAGTATGTCTTCTCTTTTAATTTTATGACTACATAATAATTTTGCATATTTATGTGGTATATGTGATATTTTGATACAAGCATATATGCAATCAATGTATATTATCAAAACTGGGTAACTGGGATATCCATCACCTCAAGCATTTATAATTTTTTTTTTGTTAGAAACCAATACAAGAGGCTTCCAGGCAAAATGGCAGTGGAACAGGTTGGACTGTGAGAGTCTCTGCAAAAGCAAGTGTCTTTAAAGAATCTCTGCATAAGTAGGTATGTGCCGTTGGGGCGGGGGGGGGGTGAACATCCATCTCAGGGGAGACTCGAGTTCATTCATTCAGGGATCTCCTCTGGAGATGACTGCAACCCACCACTATCTTGAGATTGGAGACCTGGGAGTGCAGGATCATCCACCTTTCTCAGGGCTGTCTTGAGAGAAGACAGCAGAGAACAGTCATCCCTCACTACCTGGCATCTGACCCACACCATCATCTGCAATAACAGACCAGGCACAAGCAGGAGGAACCGTGGAGAAGGCAGGGTGTGAAAATCTGGAATCAAACTCCAATGCCAGTGACTAGATGCCAACGGGTGCCATTTCCTCAGTCCTGGGACTGGGCAGAGTTTCAATGCCCCTCCCAGTGCCACAGCCTCCATCTTGGGACCCAGGGGCTATCCTCTCATCAAACTTGTAGAGATAGATGTCTCTCCCCTACAATGGAACAGGCACAGACATGTCAGCTCTGAGTGGAAGACATGATAGCAGCAGAAGCAAGTACAGTGAATCTGGATCTGCTCCATTCTCCTCCCACAGTAGTCTGTGGGGCATCAGACCCATCCTGACAGCAACCTAATCAGCCTGCACTGAGAGCAGAGCTGGAGATCAGAGCCACTCCCTAAGGCAGAGGCCTGAAAGGAACCTGGAGCCAAAGAGAGAGTCTTTTTTCCTTTCTTGTTTGCTTTTTGTTTTAGTGTTAGCTTTTTTCTTCTCTTTTTGCTTTTGTTTATGTTTTTATATTTGCCTTGTTTCTGTTATTTTAATGTTGTTTTATTTGGATTTTCTGTTTATGTATGGGTATTTTTGAGGAAGAGTATACCAATAGGGATTTTTTTGTTTGCATGATTGTCTGTATGTTTTTATCTTTTCTGTCTCTCTGTTTATTTGTTAGTTGGTATGCCTGTCCGTTTTCCCTCTTCTTCTTTCTCTCTGCCTCCCTTTCATCTTCCTACTTCCTCTTTCCTTTTTCCATTCTCTTCCCTTTTCTTAGATCATTTTGCTTTCAGGAAGCAAACAGGCACCCCACTGCATAGACAGATTGTAAGGCAGTGAGAAGTGGGTTCCAGGGTGTCTACTCATCTGTCAGCAGATACTAGGATCTGCAGATAGTCTCTGAATCACAGCTCCCCCCTTAATTAAATCTCAAAACTGCAAAAAGCACAGGCCCTCAACCCAGTCCAACTTCAGAACTGAACAAAACCAGAGGTGTTACATAAGAAGAATAGTATTGAGCAAACAGAAATAAAAGCTATCTCCAATCACTGAACAACAGAATTAAAAAAGAGGTAAAAACAAGGGGGAGGAAAACCTACTCAAATTTAAAAAAACCAAAGGAAGGATATAAGTCTCACACAGACCCCTCAGAGGTCACCCACTGAGAATGCAGACTTTGAAACTCAAACAATGAAGAGCCCACAGATATTAATAGAGAGCATAAACAGATATGAGGAGAGATACGAGGAAAGAATGAAGGAGTTGATAACTGAGATAACAGCAATAAAGAATACAATGAGCCAGGCTCAATGGCTCAGCCTGTAATCCTACACCTTTTTTGAGGCTGAGGTGAGTGGATTTCCTGAGCCCATTGGTTCGAGACCCGCCTGGGCAGTGAGACCTCATCTCTACAATAAAAATCAAAAAATCAGCCAGGCATGGTAGCGCATGCCTGTAATTCCAGCCACTTGGAAGGCTGAGGTGGAAGGATCACCAGAGCCCAGCAGGTTGAGGCTGCGGTGGCCAGGAGCGGCCACTGCACCCCAGTCTGGGTGACAGTGTGAGACTCCAACTCAAAAAAAAAAAAAGAATACAATGAATGAAATAAATAACAAACTGATAAGCATGGAAAGCATAATAACCAAACAGAAGAAGGAATCTCAGAATTTGAGGACCAAAATAAGGAACTAACTCAAACTGTTAAAAACACAGAAAAGAAGCTTCACAAGACAGAACAAAACCTCCAAGAGATGAGTGATTATTTCAAGAGACCGAATCTAAGATTCATTGTAATTCCTGAGGCAGATTGACAGACAGAGACCACCCTGGAATAAACATTCCATGAAGCTATTCAAAACTTCCCTTATCTCATCAGTGATGTGACCATTCAAACACAAGAGATCCAGAAAAAACCTGCAAGACAACAAATGAGAAAAACAACTGCTAGACACATAGTAATTCATCTCCACAAAGTAGGTATAAAAGAAAAAATCCTAATTCCAGCAAGAGAGGAAGGTCAGACTACCCACCAGGAAGACCAATTAGAATAGCAGCAGACTTATCTACAGAAACACTTCAGGCTAGGAGAACTTGGAGTCCAATCTTCAAAGTTCTCAAAGATAGACAATGTTAACCAAGAATTACCTACCCAGCTAAGCTAGATTTCATCATGATGGAGAATTAAAATCTTTCCCAGACATTCAATCCCTAAGAGTTTACACTGCCTCCAGAACAGCTCTACAAGAAGCACTTAAGAAGTATTAAACCAAGAAGAAAGGGAAAAAAGATCATCAATGTCCTTCCCAAGAATGCAGAAAAAAGATTGAAAAGACACATAAATCAACACAGAAATTAAAAGAAAGACAGCAAACAAACAACAACAACAACAAACTCTATAAGAACCTCATTACAGGAATAAACTCTCACATTTCAAAAATGACCTGAATATGAATGGACTAAATGCACCACTGAAAAGACATAGAATGGCAAAATGGTTAAAATATCATGAGGCAACAATATATTGTTTCCGAGAGGCTCATCTCAACAGAAAGAACACTCACAGACTCAAAGTAAGAGGATGGGGAAAAAAATTCAAACAAATGAAACACAAAAGAAAGCAGGAGTCATGATCTTAATAGCAGACAAATACCCTTTAAGCTATAAAAATTTAAAAAGATAATAAGGTCACTACATAATTATAAAAGGTTCAATCCATCCAAAAGAAATATCCATCCTAAATATACCCATCATAAATATATCCATCCTAAATATATATGCACCAACTTTCATAAAACAGCTTCTAGGCAAACTAAAAAAAGATGTTGACTCCAACACTATCATAGCCGGAGAATTAAACTTCCCACTAAAAACCATAGACAGATTATCAAGACAAAAAATAAACAAGAAGATCCAGAACTTCAATGTGATTCTTGACCAAATGGACTTAATTTACCTACAGAACACTCCACCCAACAATCACAGAGTATACATTCTACTCATCACCACAGGGAACTTACTCTAAGATCAACTACATCTTTGGCCATAAATCAAGCATCAACAAATTCCTTAAGACTAAAGTTCTGTCATGCACCTTCTCAGATCACAATGGAATAAAAATAAATATCAACACCAGCAAAGTACTCCCAAAACCCAAAAACATAAACATTAAACAGCATGATGCTAAACTACTGGATCAACACAGAAATCAAAACAGAGATTAAAAGATACCTAGAAACAAATGAAAATGAAGAAACTTCTTACCAAAATCTCTGGAAGACCATGAAAATAGTACAAGACGGGAATTCATATCTCTATAAACACTCATGAAGAAAATGGAAAGATCACAAATCAACAACCTAACACATCACCTAAGGAAGATGGAAAACCAGACCACAGAAACCCTAACTTCAGCAGAAGAGTTCAGATCACCAAAATAAAAGCCCAAAGTCAGAACCTAGAAGACAAAAAAAAAAAAAAAAAAAAAAAATCAAGGAAACCAAAAGCTGATTTTCTGAAAGGATAAACAAGATTAATGGACCCCTAGTTAGACTGACCAAGAAAACGTGAAAAAAAGTCCAAAAAATGCAATGGAAAACTCATCAAGTAACAACTGACCGAGAGGAAATACAAAAGATTATCAGAGATTACTGTGTTAACCTGTATGGAAACAAACTCAAAAAACTAAATGAAATGGAGGACTTTCTTACAACACACAACCTCCCCAGGTTGAAATGTGAAGAAATCGAGACCCTAAATAGATCAATAACAACACAGAAAATCGACTATGTCATAAGAAAACTACCTCCAAAAAAAAATTATATGCTGAACTAGATGACTTTCCAGCAGAATTCTACAAAATGTATAAGGAGGAGCTAACACCAATCCTATTGAAAGTATTTCAGACAATCAAGAAAGATGGAACTTTACCTAAATCCTTTTATGAAGCTAACATCACATTGATACCCAAACTGGGTAAAGATTCAGCAAAGAAGGAGAACTACATGACAATATTCTTGATGAACATAGATGCTAAAATTCTCAACAAGATTCTAGCAAACTGGTTTCAACAACACTTCTCAAACATCATCCACCATGATCAAGTAGGCTTCAACCCTGGGATGCAGGGCTGGTTCAATATCCTCAAGACCATCATAATAATTAAATGCATCAACAAATGTAAAGACAAAAACCACATGATTATATAATTAGATGGAGGAAAAGCTTTGATAAAATCTAGCACCGCTTTTTGATAAAAGCCCTTAAACAACTTGGGATTGATGGAACATACCTCAAAATACAAGCCATCTACAAGAAATACACAGCAAACATACTGCTAAACAGACAGAGACTAGAATCATTTCTCCTGAAAACCAGAACAGGAGAAGGTTGCCCATTCTCATCCTTCCTGTTCAATATAGTTTTGGAAGTCCTAGCTAGAGAAATCCGATTTTAAAAAAAGGAAATCAGGGGTATCCAAATAGGAAAAGAGGAATTTAAGTTATCCCTCTTTGCAGGCAACATGATTCTATACCTCAAAAACCCAAGAGAATCTGTCAAAAACCTCCTTGCACTAATAAAGGACTTTGGCAAAGTCTTAGAGTATAAAATAAATGTGCAAATGTCAGTCGCATTTCTATACATCAAAAAAGAAACAAACAGAAACCCAAATGAAAGCACAAACTCATTCACAATAGCCACACACAAAAATGAAATACCTAGGCAAATTCCTAACCAGAGAAGTGAAAGACCTTTATGACAAAAACTACAAAACACTGCTCAAATAAATCAAAGATGACACAAACAAATGGAAAAATATTCCACAATCATGGATTGGAAGAGCCAACATTGTTAAGATGTCTATCCTACCCAAGGCAATCTACAGATTTAATCCAATACCCATCAAATTACCAGCAGTATTTTTCTCAGACATGGAAACAGGAATACAGGAATTCATGTGGAAACATAGGGAACATAAATGACCACAAATAGCCTAAACAATCCTCAGCCAAAAAAAAAAAAAAGAAAAACAAGCAGAAGGCATCACACTCCCAGACTCTTATTTTAGTTTTATTATAAAGCTACAATAATCAAAACAGCCTGCTATTGGTACAAGAACAGGCATATAAACCAATGGAGCAAGATAAAGATTCCAGAAGCAAAATCTCCATTTCTTAACCAACTCGTCATCAACAAATCCTCCACCAACAACCACTGGAGAAAAGAGAATATATCCAGTAAATGGTGCTAGGAAAACTGGCTGACCACATGCAGAAGACTGAAACAAGACCACTACCTATCACCATACACAAAAATCAACTCTAAATGGATCAAAGACATCGAAGACTTAAACATAAAGCTTCAGATGATAAGAACCTTAGAAAATGCAGGAGACACCCTTATGGAAGTTGAAACTGGCAATGAACTCCTGATCAAAGCCCTAAGTACTCATGCCTTAAGAGATAAGATAGAAATGTGAGACCTCATCAAAATGGCAGGTTTCTGCAAAACCAAAGAAACCAGAGAGAGTGGGTAGACAGCCCATAGGCTGGGAAAAAAATATTTTCCAACCATATATCTGACAAAGGCCTAACATCTAGGATCTACAAGGAACACAAATGTGCTGGAAAGAAAAAAAAAAAAAAGCTCCATTACAAAGTGGGCAAAAGATATGAATAGACACTTCTCAAAAGACAACGTACAAGCAGCTAACAGATGCCTCAAAAATGCTCAGCCTCACTAATCATCAAAGTAATGCAAATTAAAACCACAGTGAGTTACCACCTAACTCCAGTCAGAATGGCCATCATCAATAACTCAAAAAATAACAGATGCTGGAGCGGATGTGGCAAAAAGGGAACACTTCTACACTGTTGGTGGGAATGTAAACTATTACAGTCTCTGTGGAAAACAGTGGCGATTCCTAAAAGATCTAAAAATCACCTCCCATTTGACCCTACAGTCTCCTTACTGGGAATATACTTGAAGGAACTCAAATCACTCTATGAAAAAGATATCTGCACATGCATATTTATTGCAGCATTATTCACAATAGCAAAAACATGGAACCAACCATGCTGCCCATCGAAAGAGGAATGGATTTCAAAACTGTGGTACATATACACAATGAAATATTAGACAGCTATAAGGAAGGACAAAATTATGAACTTCCCAGTAACATGGATGGACTTAGAAGCTATAATACTGAGTGATCAATCACAGAAACAAAGAACTGGGTATCACATATTCTCACTCATAAGCAGACCTTGAACAACTGTCATAATCCTATAAGAAAGGGATTGACAATAGCGGGAAACTGTCAGGGGAGGGGTGGAGTGATAGTGGCAGTAGAGGGAAACTGCCAGGGAAGGGAGGTGCACACCTCATCAACAAGGGTAACTGCATAATGAGCATTTATACCTAACCCTGAATTATACCCTACATATTTAAAATAAAATTTCATTAAAAATAAACCAATACAAATCTTCTAGCTATTTTGAAATACAATAACTTGCTATTAACCATAGGCATCCTATTGTACTATTGAACACTAGAATTTATTCATTCTATATAACTGTATTTTTGTACGTATTAACTAACTCCTCTTCATCCTTTCCCCACTCTACTGCCCAGTTTCTAGTAACTTCCCATCATTCTATTCAACACCACCTTGAGATGTTTTTTTTAGTCCCCACATATGAGGAAGACAATGGAATATTTGTCTTTCTGTGAATAGTTTAAAAACAAACCATTAATAAAACTTAATATAATGTTCTCCAGTTTCAATTATGCTATTATAAATCAGAAGTCTTTCTTTCTTTTTTTTTTTTTTTGAGTTGGAGTCTCACTCTTTGTTGCCCAAGCTGGAGTGCAGTGGCAGACTTGGCCACCACAGCCTCGAACTACTGGACTCAGGCAATCCTTCCATCACAACCTTCCAAGTGGCTGGAACTATAAACCCATGCCACCACACACAGCTAATTTTTGTGATTTACTGTAGAGATGAAGTCTCACCAAGTTACCCACGCTGGTCTTGAACCCCTGGCCTCAGGCAATCCTCTTGCCTTGGCCTCCCAAAGTGTTGGGATTACAGGCTGAGCCACTGTGTCCAACCAGAAGTTTTCTTTTTTATGCCTAAATAATATCTCATTGCATCCAGATACCATTCTTTCTTTATCCATTCATCTGTTGATGGACACTTAAGTTTTTTCCAAATCTTGGTTATTGTGAATAGTGCTGCAATAAACATGAGAGTGCAGGTGTCTCTTGGATATGCGTATTTCCTTTCTTCTGGATATATACATAGCAGTGAGATTGCTGGATCATATGGTGTTGGGAGCCAGGCTTGGAGGCCCTCCTGATTGACAAAGTCCAGGTGCGCTGAGGACCCCTGGCCACAAAGCGAGTCCAGGCAGCTGAGGCCCTTCTGTCTTCCATCTTTGCTGTTTGTATGGTCAAAGAATTCTGTACAGTTGAGCATGAAGAGAACAACACGTTTATGTGAAGTACTCACAGCTAACCTGGGAATGTCATGGTTCATTTTTCCATTTCCCACTATGCCGTTTGGCCTTTTCTAACATATGCAAGGGTTAAACTCTGAAGCACATCAAGAATGCTTTCTTTCACTTGGTTATAAGTTACTCGATATTGCTTGAGTAAAAAATGATATAAGCATATTCACTCCTTATTTGATTCAGGATTATGTAGTTTAGTGTTTAGACATAAGGTTTTTTAGAAGCACAAGTTTATAGTAAGTTCATTATGAATTCATTATAGTAGTACTATTTTTAGTTGTTCAAGGAACCTCCATAGTGTTTTCCATAATGGTTACACTGTGTTAAAGTCCCATCAACAGTGTATGTGCGTTTCCCTTTTTAGTCACATCCTCAACAGCACTGGAGTTTAGTTTTTTTTTTCTAGAAATGAAATGCTGCTAACATATTTTAAGATAGCGAGAACTCAGTCAGTGTTGCTATTAAAAGATCATTTTGTGGTGGCTTCAAGGGAAGGTAAATGAGGGAAAAAATGGAAGGAGATAGAGAAGTTAAAAGTCAAGTAAGGAAAGATAAAAGTCTAGCATAACTTTGTAGTGGTGAAGATGGGAAAAAGGCAGCAGATTTAAAAGATATGTAGGAGAGAAATAGGAAGATTTTAATAATTAGCTGGATGTCAGGAAGATAATGTTATAGGTGACTTTCCCTGAAGCTGATTCCATAGTAGAACTGAGTGGAATGTGTGCAAGAAGAGAAGTAGGATTGAGCAGAAGAAATCTAGATGTAGTCTCAACAAATGCCTTTGGCGACACTACAGGAAACTTGAGATGAGAAGGCACTTCAGAACTCTTCAGAACTGAGCATATCCCAGCTATTGAACTTGACCTTAAGCCGTGTCCTTAAGTAAGACCGCTCTCTTTAACTAAGGGCAATGGAGTTGTGGGCCCAAGTGTCAGCTGTTAGTTCGACCCCTTGAGAATAAATGTTCCAGTCTAAGGTCTGTGAGGAATCTGGGCAATACACCATTGCATCCACTGAAAAGAAGGTGAGGACAAGATTGCAAATGACCATGAGATATATGATTTAAAATAATAATATTAAGACGGGCTTGGTGGCTCAGCCTGTAATCCCGCGCCTTTGGGAGGCTGAGGTGAGTGGATTGCCTGAGCCTGCGGGTTCGAGACCCGCCTGGGCGGTGAGACCTCATCTCTGCAATAAAAAAATAAAAATAAAAATAAAAATCAGCCGGGCATGGTAGCGCATACCTGTAATTCCGGCTACTCGGAAGGCTGAGGCGGAAGGATCGCCGGAGCCCAGCAGGTCGAGGCTGCGGTGGCCGGGAGCGGCCACTGCACTCCAGTCTGGGCAACAGAGTGAGACTTCAATTCAAAAAAAAATAAAAAATAAAAAATAAAATAAAATAATAATATTGAAAGAGATATATGATTAAGGTAATCTAAATATGATTCAGGGACAGTTTATTTAAACATATGTTCTTAACAATAACAGTAGATATGTGGTATAGTTTACATTCTTTTTGAGAACAACCAATAACAGTAAAAGCCTTTCTATTATTGTCCTTAAAGAAACCGAAGAGGCCAATAAGGAATTCACATCTCAAGTTGTTGAGAGTGAGTCCTAATTGGAATAATCAGAAACACTCAACCTCAGAGAAGTAAAAATATTAATGGACTTTGGCTATTTAATCTCTCAAAAAATGTTTACTTAAGCATTTAAATATAGCATTTCAGATTCTAATACCAAAAACTAATAACATCTTTTCCTTAAATGAGATGGAACCAAGTTCCCAGTTAAGCAAATAGCCTTTCTTTAGAAAGAATAAAGTTTATTTTCTGTCTAATATTACTAAACTTAATGTTGAAATATTCAATGTCAGAGTTCTCCAAAAGTTTTTGCTAGCATATTTTTAATTTATTAAATCCAGATGTATCTCCCTATATAATTTTAAGTTGCCACCTAAAATCTTAAATAATTTCAATGGACAAATTTTCTGGCATATTATACATTGCATATGTGCTCTAAATATAAATTTTCTCAAACCCTTGAAGATATAAATTTAGATCATTCAGTTTACAAATAAAGTGTTCACCATATAATCTTATCTGTAAAGTCAGTTCTCAATGTCAAATATATCAAGCAAATTATATTGGATTTCAGCTGAAAAGGTATAACTTCATCTTTTTTTTTTCCTTTCAAGCTGTATTCATTCTTAGTTCTGAATGGATAGAAGGAAGGAAGAGAGAGAGGAAGGTATGAAATCATACCTAGGCAAGTACACTACTTATGGCAAGTGAGAATCTAAAAAAAGATTATTTTAAAGAAATTCACACCTGAAGTTTCAACATTACTCTTTAACATGGAAAGTCTTTGTGCTTTTCCAGGATACTTTTAGTCAAGTATGAATAAAGCTGCTTTAAAGATAGAAATCTGTAGTTACTTTATATCATAGTAGTTTTTACAATCACTACTTTTTTGTGATTACTTACCACTTGGTTTTTAGTACTATACCAAAATCAGAGCAAAACATTTAAGCTGGTTTTTGTAATATTTATCACTATATTTTACTAGATCATACAGTCATTTGCCTACTATTATTGCTTGCTTCCCTCCGCTATAATGTAAGTTACCTGAGTGTAGTGTGTTCACAGCTATATTTTCAGAAGTAGAACAATAAATCAAACCACTTCTTAAATACATTGCTAGATTTAAACAGTTTTTATTTGTGTGTGTGTGTGTGTGTGTGTGTGTGTGTGTGTGTGTTTAGAAACCACTATGGATGAGTAGCTAAGCAGGAGCCTTAAAAGAGATGTTGGAACTATCAAAGTGGAAAAAATAAAATTTGAATAAATGTCTATTTCTCCTTAGACACACTGCCTAATTACCAAGTCCACTTGAAAGTCAAACCATAGCTGAACCCACCAAAGATGCACTGAGACCATTTGTATTATTCACACTGTATTTTCTCTATTTAAAGAACAGGGGTTTTTTCACATATAAAGGAATTGTGAAAATGTCTTCTTTTATATTTAAAGATGGTGATTTGTTAACTATTACCACAAATGTTAGAACAATGACAAAAAATGCTTACACATTCTAAGTGTAAATGTGGTGCTTTCAAACACAAAATTTAGTTTTAATATCTGATAAAGTTTTATAAGATATACATATGGTTATATACGTAAGCACACATTTAGTTATTATTCATGAAATAATATAAGATCATGAAACTTGTTCATCTTGACTTTTTCTGAAGGGATTTGCCATCAAATTTAATACATGTTACCTATTAGAATTTCATATTTGCTTGTGGGTGTGTGTGAACTTAAATTACTCTTTCCAATTTTACTGTTAACTTATACTTACTAGGTATTTTATAGTAATAGAGGTTAACTGGATTTTTTCCATTTAAATTTACATATTGAACTGTGAAAAGTAATATGACACACAGCAATATTTACCCTGTCAATAATTTTTCAACATTCATATATAATTAAACATATTAAAAACTAAAATTCGAACTTTAAATAACTTCAAAGTACTAAGATATCTTTATTTTACTCAGTGAAATTTCTCTTTTAATATGTATTCTATGTGTTAGAATTTTGACTGATTGTATGAGTAGATCAAATTCAAATAATAACTCTGCTTATCTGCATTCTAGTATTTTTTCAATGTTAACATTTCTACATGCAATATATTAATAATTTGAAAATACCTTTCTTATGCTTTGCAATAACTTCAGTTGACAACAATACTGCATGACACTGTTGAATATTTTATTTCCCTAATATTATCAAGTCATAATTAACAGTAAAGAATTGAAAATATAACAATGTCTTCTGACATACTTTTCATGTTGTATCTTTTGTTTTAGATCAAATTCTATTTAGAATACTCCTTTTTCACTTTCAATGCTTCAAAAATGTAATAGAATATTTAGCCAGTAAAAATTATATTAAGGTGAAGAAAAGTTCTTCTTTTAATAATATTCCTTTTGTTTCTATATCTAAAACATCACATTTTTACTATTTACTCTTTTTATCTTCTCAACTAAGATTTCATTACCTTATTTAAGTTTTCCAGTAAAATACATTTCCTGTGGCATAGCTCAATTTTTTCTAGAAGATAGACTTTCTTTTTAATAACTTGCAAATAGAAAAGACAAAACATCTCAATTTAAATAAACACATTTTTCCTTGAACAGCAAAAAATTTACCAAAAACTCATAATTTTTATATCACTTTTAATTGTTAAAATTAAAACAGTTCATAGATCTTATAACTGTCTAGGATAATTAAATAATTATATATAGTATAAAGCTGAGTTTATTTTTAATTTTAATATTAATTATTACTATTACTACTGCTATATATAAATTACAAAATCTATATTGTTTTATAACCTCATAATGTTTATATTCTTCGTAATTTATTTTAATGAAATAAAAAAGATGGAACTTCAAGAGGAGGAGGAGGAAGATACTAGAAAATATAAAGAATATTAATTATCTAATGAGCACTATATCATATCATATTTTTTCAGTAAGGTTTAAAATTGACCTTAAAATTGGTTTGTACATTAAACTTTGGAATACTTTGTTTTTCTTTATTAAAAAGTTGTTACTAAATGAAGTAATTTGTTTTACACTAAATAATTCCTTAAGATAAGTATTTAAATATCCCTAATTTATGATGATATATGTAGCATAGTAGAGATGGAGATAGATTCTTAAACATGATATCAAAACAAGAGTGGCTTCTGTAGGAAAGAGAAGTTGACCTAGCAAATATATGAGATTCAGAAGACATACAAACTCTTGTGAGACTGAATTGTAGAAGAAGATAAAAACACAATTGTCCTATAAACACATTGATAAATTTTCTACAAATTTGAGTTTTTTAGTGAAGTTTTCTAGTAATAGTGATCAGATTTCTACAAACTTTTCTATTAGAAACAAAAGAAATAGCTGTGCTGAATTAAAAACAAAAACAAAACAGGCAAACAAACAAAAAAAAGTGGATGGTTTCTGAGAGCTACCAAAACAATAGTAATTTAAAAGCCCAAGAACTGGCAAAGAAGGCACAAAAAGTGTAAGAATTGACAAAATTGACTAAAAAAAAAAAGTTAACACTAGTAAAGGGGATGAGACACTAAGCAGAGCTTTTTTCAACTTTACACCTGGGGTGGGCGGGAAAATGAACCTGAATCTTTTGTTATTGTATCATTTTATCTACAAAGGCTTAAGGGAGTTGGACACTGCCAAAATATAGATATAAAGGTATCAGTAGTGGGCAGATGGCAAATTAAGTACTCAAAGAAAAAGTAACTGTTTCAAGTTTGTGTCCTTGGTAGCAAAAATGGGCAACTTTAATGAGTATCCTACTATCTCACCTAAAGGCATTCACTATCAGTTGCCACTGTTCACTTTGTAACATTGTGTAGTAATAGACAATAGCACACAAAAAAGGTGGTATAGGTCTGAATGTCCATTTAATTTCCCATACCATTTTTAACTGTGAGTTCAGGATACATTTTGCTGATAAATATAACTTCTCACAATGGTTCTGAATTCATAAGATTTGCATTGATGAGTTAAACTGATCATCTATGATAGTATAATGCCCTATCATCCATCTATATGCAACTCTATCTTGAGTCTTTTTATCACTTTCAGATTCTGCCACCTATTCTAGTAATGACTTCTATTTGTTAGCATTACAAATTGATGCACAATTATATTTGTCATAAAGTCTACTTTAAACTTCTAGGTAGCCTCCTATTTCTAATTTATCAAACCTGGTGATTCATTCTATACTTACCTACTCTTCTTAATTTTAAAAACTTTTGATCTTGTATTTGCTTCTTTAAGTTTTTTTTGGATGAAGTTATTATTTTAAGTCCTTCATTCTCAGCCATGCCATCTTACAGTTTTAGTTATCTGTCTTTTAAAAATATAACAGCTATCCTGGCAGGTATGAAGTGATATATTTTTATGGTTTTGATTTGAGTTTCCCTGAATGTTAGTGACATTGAACGTTTTTACCATACCTGATGACGATTTTATATGTCTTTTTATAGCAAAATTTCTATTCAAGTCCTTAATCTCTTATACATTGGAATATCACATTTCTTTGCTATTGAGTTTCAGGAATTCTTTTTTTTAATATGCAATATCTCAATTGATTTCAACCTTGATTAGTTTTGTTTATTTTAAAGATGCAGGGTACAAATCAGGATTGGATATACATGTGGTCTAAGTATAGGTGAAGTTTGGGCCTCTCATTGGCCCTCATTTCACCTGGATTAGGATCAGGAAACCTTATTGATTTTATGTGCCACCTGCCCCACCAGCACTGTCCCACTACTGACAATCCCTTTCTTGTAGTATTGTGATAGGTAGAAAGAATCCACTTATGAGTGATAATATGGGGTACTCAGTTCTTTGTTTCTGTGATAGATCACTGAGTATAATAGACTCCAAATTCAACCAAGTTGCTGCGAAGTCCATAGTTTTGTCCTTCTTTATGGATGCGTAATATTCCATCATATAGGAGAACAACACCTTATTAGATACATGGAGTAGAAATATTTTCTCCCATTCCATTGTTTGTCCCTCTGTTTAGTCTGCTGATTATTTTATTTGCTGCAGAAAGTTTTAGTTTGATGCAGTCCCACTTGTCTATTTGTGTTTTTGTTGCCTTCCTTTGGCGTCATATTTTTTTAAAAAAACATTACCAGGGCCAATGTCCTAAAAGTTTTCTCCAATGTTTCCTTCTAGGAGTTTGACAGTTTAAGTTCTTAGACTAAGTCTTTATCCATTTTGAGTTGACTTTTGTGTATTAGGTATGAAATTATGTGTTCAGTTTCATTCTTTCGTGTATAGATCTCCAGTTTTTGCAACATAATTTATTGAAAAAAGCTATATTTTCACCCATTGTATATTCTTGGCATTCTCATCAAAGATTAGCAGACTGCATTTCCATCAACATGGTGCAAGTGTTCATATTTCTGTACATCCTCACTAAAATTTGCTGTCATCCTGACAGGTGTGAAGTGATATCTTTTTGTGGTTTGGATTTGCAATTTCCTGAACATTAGTAACACTGAACATAGGGGTGTTTTTTGTTTTTTGTTTTCTGTTTTCGTTCTCTATTGTGTTCTACTGATCTATGTGTCTGTCTTTATGCCAGTATAATACTCATTTGACTACTGTAGCTTTGTTATATGTTATTTTTTTAGGTGAATTAACTAATTTAATACTTAGAACAAACTCATAGTATAGGTGCAATTATTATTGACACATTACATGAAGAAATTAGTTATTGCTGGTCTTTGGCAGATTTTTGGGTTCCTCTTCTTGTAATATGTTTTGAAATTAGGTCAAGTCTGCAGTGGCCGTGAGCATGGCATTACACTCCAGCCTTGGCAACAGAGTGAGACTCTGACTCAAAAATCAATCAATCAATCAATCAAATAACCAAACACACTTAATTCAGCCTCAGTATAAAGCGCTTACAGCATATAGTAATGTCCTAGGCCTTCACATTCACTAACCACTCACTGGCTCATACAGAGCAAGCTCCCTTCATGGTAAGTATATCACTTATTATTCTTTTTTTTTTTTTTTGAGTTGGAGTCTCACTCTGTCGCCCAGACTGAAGTGCAGTAGCCGCTCCCGGTCACCGCAGCCTCGACCTGCTGGGCTCCGGCGATCCTTCCGCCTCAGCCTTCCAAGTAGCCGGAATTACAGGCATGCACTACCACGCCCGGCTGATTTTTTTATTTATTGTAGAGATGAGGACTCGCTGCCCAGGTGGGTCTCGAACCCGCGGGCTCAGGCAATCCACTCACCTCAGCCTCCCAAAGGCACGGGATTACAGGCTGAGCCACCGAGCCCGGCTTATTATTCTTTATGTCATATTTTGACTGTGCCATCTCTATATTAGACATGTTTAATATACACAAATACCACTGAGTCACTGCCTACAGTATTCAGTATAGTAACATGTTCTCCAGGCTTGTAGCTTTGGATCAATAGGCCATTCCACAGAGCCCACATGTGTAGTAGGCTATACAATCTAGATGTGTGTAAGTACATTCAATGATTTTGTGTTGTTTCTACAATAAAATTTCCAAGTGCAACATGACTGTGAGTGTGTGTATGTGTATCCATGATTTCTTCTACATTCACATCTGATCAATTTCTTGCTCAAAATTTTAGAATTTATATCAGAAAAGAATATTTTAAGCTGAATATATTTATTGCTTTGGCACCTATTCCTCCTGAGTAAAATGCTGCCATCATCTTTTACTTAATGAATCTTTTGCTGCTTTCATTCTCTGCATTTGCATCCTTATTATTCTCACCTTATCAGTTTTTGCAAGTGTCATCAATTCTCATCGTACTGTTTTATGTGACTGTTTCTGTATTTAATATGTTATCATCTTCCAAAATCAGATAAATTTGTATGTGTCTCTGCAAGTGTGTTTTTACTTTTATTCCTATATTATTTTAATTATCAAAGTCAGTGTTTCCAAAGTTATAAAGTTGATGTAAAGAAAAAACGAACTAAATGTAATTGAAAAATGTTTTTAAAAATAAAGAGTATTTTCAAATAAGATATTCTCATGAAGTACATAATTGGAACTGGGCTATTCCCTCTTTTACCAGAAGGGTTTATATTTATCATTGTTCCAGTATTTAACGTGTAAAAAACAAATATTGGCATGGAAAAATACTTCTTTTTAAGAAATCATGTGCATTTTAATAGCTAAACTGTAGTTTAAATTCTCATTTATTTAGCAGTGGTTGTTGTGTGACTTCTATGTACACATACATATATTCTCAGATAGAGAAAACAAAGGACAAAACAGCATAAAAATAGAGTATAGAGGCTAAATTTGAAGACAGATGAATGGAATCTGAATAAAATAGTAATTGTCAATATTTTTAAGTGACTACTTTTGCTAGGCACTATGCTAAATACAGTACCTCTGTTAAATTATTTCATTCATACCAATCTCTTGAGTTGGGAATAATTATATCATCATTTATAGGGCAGAAAATTGATACAGTCAGTGGTTAAGACATTTACCAAATATCACATGGCTCACTAATAACAGTCAGAATTTATCAAGAAGCTTGATTTCAGACTCTACTCTTAACCACAAGACTAGACTTTTTCTCAAGGTATTTTCAAGAATGTTACTTAATAAGTCAATTGTTTAATACTATTTCTGAAATATTTATTTATCCATTTTCATTTATGCCACTTTCATTTGTGTTCCACATTTTTGTGCAGTCTTTCTTTGTCGCTGCTAAAGCACAGTATTCAAATCATTGGTGGTATATTAGTTTCCTCTTTGAATGTTATAAGGTCTTTGAATGTCATAAAATTATTGTACATATCTTTGTATTTAAAGTATATAGCACAGTATTCTAAACACAGCTTTTACCAAATAAATATTTGTTTCATGGGTCAAATGTAGCTACTCTGCTATATTATTCAGGGTTTTCAAGAAGCAAAACCAATATCTTATTTATCTATCTATCTAGCTAGCTAGCTATGTACCTACCTAAAATAATTAATGAAGTCATACAGTTGTGGAGACTGAGAAGTTTTACAATCTGTTTCTAGAGACCCAGGAAAGTTGGAGGTGTAGTTTTGAGAACCAGAGAGTCATGGTGTAATTTTCAGTTGGAGGCAGAAGGAATCTGATGCCCCAGTTCAAGCAATCAGACAAAGAGTAAATTCCTCCTTCCTTCCAATGTTGTTTTGTTCTCTTGACCCTCAATATATTGGAGAAGGGCAAGATACTCTACTCAATTAACAAATTCTAGTACTAATCCCATCTGTAAACACCCCCACAGACACACTCTGTAATGTTTAATTGGGGTACCCCCATGTTCTAGTAAAGTTTATGAAACCAAAGTCCCATAAAATTAGCTATCACATTTATTGAACCAAGTCATCTACCTATATTTACATAATTTCCTACTGACTCCATGCTCTATGTGTCACCCACCAACTCAGGTACTCACATATTTATTTGCCATTGGTTTTCTTAAAGTTAATGACTATAATGCTTAGAAATTCCTTCTGAAAAGAGTTCTCTGTAAAATAAGAGTGAGTCCGTACCACAATAACACAATTTTCTTCTATATGTTAGGGAGAAAACAAACATCTATCTACTAACAAGTGCAGTAACTTTGGTAGGTAATTTATTCTCTTTACTTTTAGCTTACTTATTTATAAATGAAAAGGTGGGGTTACATGATACGAACTCAATAATTTCTATAAATCTATTCATTAAAATAGTATCAAAAGAAAATCTAGGAGCTAAAATCTAAGAAAATATATGAACTATCCTAAGATTCATAGTAATCATGTTTTGGCTACAACTCACACTTTTTTAAAAATTTCTATTTAGACTTTCTATTTCTTAAAGTTTCTATTTTATTCTTTATAGTCACACACTCATTCACACACTCATACACAGAGAGAAAGAGAGAAGAGAGAAATAAAATTTGTTATTAAGTTGTACAAGAATGCATACCTTTGGCTGACACATATGATAGATGACAATGATAAGATTGATTATATCAGAAACCTCATCTTCCTAGGATGATGCAGAAACCATGTTGCATAAAAATAGCACAATGAGCTTTATGATATCTTCAGATTTTGTCAATTACTATCATTCAATATTGTAACATTACTGGAATTGTTAGAATAATAGTAATAAGAATAAGAGCAAATAAATAATAAAAATAAATACAACCAGGATATAAATTTGCATTACAATAGCTATATGAGTCAGTAAAAAATATAACATTTAAAATGCCACAGGATATCCATTTATCTCAAGTCAGTGGAATTCACTAGATTAAGAAGTTTGTGCCTGTCTGAACTATTTACAAATGACTTAATTGTCTACACAGAAAATCCCAAAGAATCTACTGAAAATACTATACATATAAGCTTAATAAAACATCTGCAAGATTTGTGTGCTGAAAATTAGAAAACTAAAAATTAAATATCTAGTAAATGGAAAGGGATACCATGAGCATGGATCAGAGAGTCAAAATAGTAAAGTTATAAATTATTTCCAAGTTGACCTATAGGTTTTATAGTAATTCCTTTCAAAATCCCATCAAAGTTTTCATGGGTTACAAGTTATTCTAAAATTTATGTAAAAGGATATGACCCTAGAATAACTAAAACAATCTTTTTTTAAAAGGATACATAAGAATCATTATACCTAGTATCAATGCCTAGTATATAGTTATATATATATTGAAGATTATATTGATGAGGGAAAAATACTTAGACCAGTGGAAAAGTATAGTGAAGCCAGAAATATGTCTATACAAAAGTACAGAAGCACTTCAACAAAGAAAACATTGCTTTTTTACAAATTATGTTATAGAATTTGAATATTCACAGGCAGTGCATAAACAAACATTGACTAAACCTCACACAACATGTAAAGATTTAAAATGAATCAGAAATTTATAATACTTCGAGAAAAATAGAAGAATAATGTCGGTCTCTAGAGCTGGCCAAGATATTTTAGACTTGGTAATAAAAGTACCATCTCTATAGTGAAAAGTGATTAATTGTGTGTGTGTCATAACAATTAAAAATCCTTCTCTGGAAAACAGCCTGTTAAAAGATGAAAAGACAAACTAAAGATTTGGATAAAATATTTGAAAGCCAGTTATCCAACAAAAGACTGGTATCTAGATTTGAGGAAAATTTCTCAAAACTCAGCCATAAAAAACAAACAGTCTAATTAGAACATATTCAAGAGATATGAGAAGGCATTTCACCAAAAATTTTATATCAGCAAGCAAATGAACACATGAAAATGTGTTCAATATTATTAACTGTTAGAAAAATGAAAGTTAAAGCAATAATGAATTATCACTCCATATATGTAAGCTTAGCTAAAATAAAAATAGTGACAACACAAAATGCTGACAAATGTGGAGAAATTTGGTTGTTCATTCATTGCTGGTAGAATATAACTATTGTTTATGTGGCATTATTGTTTTCCAGAATACAGCCATTCTAGGAAACAATTTGCCATGTTATTATACATTAAACGTGTGTATATGCAACTCAATAATGGCCCACTTGGGCATTTATCTCAGTGGAAATGAATTCATGTTTTCAAACAAAAAGCTGAATACAAAGAATTATATTAGCTTTTCCCCTAATAACCTCAAACCAGAAACAGCCCAGAAATCCTTCAATGGTTGAGTGGTTAAATCAACTGTTGTGCACACATACCATGGAATAATACTCTACAATATAACGGGTAAACTATCGATGCATGCAACAACCTGACTGAATCTTCAAATAATCATACTGAGAAAAAAAAGGCAATCCCAAAAGTTTACATAGAGTATGATTCCATTTATACATGATTGAAACAGCATATTTATAAAAATTAAGACACTGCTAGCAACTAGGGACTGGGAATAAGGGTGAAGCTGAGAAGGAGGGATGTGGATTTGACTGTAAAAAGTGCAACATCTATAAAAGATCTGTGTTTTGATGCAATTGTTCTGTATTTGGGCCATCAATAACCTGGTTGTAATGTTATACTATTGTTTTGCAAGATGTTACCACTGAGGAAATGGAGAATATAAGACATGTATGCACTTTTTTTTTGTAACTGCAAATAAATCTACAATTCTAGATTTTCTAAAATGAAAAAAATAAGTTAAAATGTGCTTATCACAAAGTATTTGTTTCATCATTTTTAATAATAGCCATTCTAGCCAGGCTCAGTGGCTCAGCCTGTAATCCCAGCGCTTTGGGAGGCTGAGGTGAATGGATTGCCTGAGCCTGCGGGTTTGAGACCCACCTAGGCAACTTGGCAAGACCTCATCTCTACAATAAATCAAAAAATTAGCTGGGCATGATAGTGCGTGCCTGTAGTTCCAGCTGCTTGGAAGGCTGAGGCGGAAGGATGGCCAGAGCCCAGCAGGTCGAGGCTACAGTGGCCGGGAGTGGCCACTGCACTCCAGTCTGGGCGACAGAGTGATACTCCAACTCAAAAAAAAAAAAAAAAAAATTAGCCATTCTAACAGGTGTGGGGTGATATTTCATTTTGTTTCTTCCCAGGATCAGAAGATGCAATCTGAACGCAAGTGCTGGCATTCATCACAAATCCTCCCCTTAACTTAGTTCAGAGAGAGTCAGAAATAAACAGCTCTTTGTCAATTGCGCCATGAGGAGAGAAAGTAGTGAAACACACATCTAACCTGCTAACCTATTCAGTCACACCTAGAGGGTCTGGTTTCTGGGGTACTGGAAGGATGTGGCACATTCTTAGGGCCCTCAAAACCGGAGGCAACAGTTTCGATAAACACAGATTTGAAAGGCACCTTAGAATCTTTGGCTGGATATATTGGTCAGAGATTCTACTGAAATGTAAAATTGTTCTGTTATACCCGATTCCAAAATATGTGAGCTTAAAAATATCTTAAAATGTGCACAAAGCCAGAAGCTCCACTCTGGATTATTCTTTCAGTAATCACATATGTAAAATTATAACCAGAGGACTTAATTCCCTTTATAATACCATCGAACCAGAAGTTCTTTCCTGACAAGAAGTGATCAAAGATTATGCATCCAGACCTTTAGGGGAAAAGTGTTTAAGTGGTATGTCAAGCAGTCAATTATTACAACATTATGTTATTTTTCTTGGTATTTTCAAGTTTGTGATGGACAGACTTAAAAAAAAATTCTATTGGGGTCATTTTTTTTTTTCAATTCAAAATGAGTGTCTATTTTCATATGTCATTTTGTACTTGAAATTTTGTATTTTTTTAAAGAGCAACCAAAATTTTAAATATTAAATTGTCTTAAAACCTGAAATTCCCTCTATTTATTCAATGTTCAATTATTCCTCATAGAATGGGAGTGATTCTTAGTTTTGACACCTCAGTTGACTGCCTTGTTTTATCTTAGAACTCATAGCTCCAGCTCTGTGATGATGCTTCCAAATAAGCATCCCTGGTCTGACTTTCTCATATATAGGTACATACAGAGTGTGTTAAAAAAAAAGAAAAGAAATATATATACATAATTAAGATTATAGACTGGGCACAGTGACTCAAGCTTATAAACCCAGCACTTTGGGAGGCCGAGGCAAGAGGATTGCCTGAGCCTGTGGGTTCGAGACCAGCCTGGGCAACATGGTGAGACCTCGTCTCTACAATAAGTAAAAAAAAAAAAAAAAAAATTAGCCATACTTGGTAACATGCTGCTGTAGTTCCGGTTACTGGGAAGACTGAAGCAGAAGAATTGCCGGAGCCCAGCAAGTTGACACTGGGGTGACCGTGAGTGTGCCACTGCACTCCAGCCTGGGAGACAGACTGAAACTCCAATTAAAAAAAAAAACTTATAATACTCAATATATACCTGCCTGTCGCATAGTGACACTAGCATTCATTTGATTAACGCCATCTTTTAAGTAAACAAAATCATACTACAAATTGCTACCATAATTCAATTCAAATTCAGAAAGTAATACGTAGATAACATCTCTTAAAATGGGTATATATTTTGGCACCCCTGGTATATATAGCCTTTCTGTATGTATGCCTACATGTTTCCAACGGCCACTGCTATGACCATGTATAGAAAAAGATTACTAGTATAAAGAGTAGCCGTTGAGATTAAGAAAAGTACCTGGTCAGATTGTCATGTTTAAGCAGAGATCTGAAATCAGATTGAGCATCTCTACTTGCAGGATACATAAAAAGCAATGGTCAGAACGAGGAAATACATTTGAAATAAGACTTGTTTTCAGAAATTTCACATATATAGTAACCAAATGACAAAGTAAAGTAAGTTGTAAGGTCAGAAGGTAAGAAGAGAAGCTGGAATCAATATATTCTCAAGAACAAAGTCTGCAGTCTCTATCTTTAGGAATAATAAAAATTTATATCTTTAAATAAAGAAAATATGATCAAAATAGCATGTTTTTAATATTTAAAAAGTTAGTGAACTTGCTGTTGTCATGTATAGGCGATGTATATTGGGTTTGACTAATTAGCACCAATATGCTCCCCTAAATGGCACCATTTGCACTTTCACCAGCAGACACATATTCCCTGAAACTTGTTGATATATTTTGGATATCTTTTCTATTCAAATCTCATGTTGAAATTCAATCCCCAGTGTTGGAGGTGGGGCTTAGCAGGAGGAATTTTGGTCATGGGGGCAGATCTTTCATGAATAGCTTGGTGCCAGTCTCACAAAATTGAGTGATTTCCCTCTCTTAAGTTTCCATGAGCTCTGGCTGTTAAAACAAAGTAAAGCAAAACAAAAACAAACAAAAAAACCTGGCACCTTTTTTTCTTCTCTCTTGCTCCTTCTCTTGCATTATGACACACCAGCTTCCTTTACCTTCTGCCATGTCTGGAAGCTGCCTGAAACTTTGATAGGAGTAGATATTGGTGCCATGATTCTTGTATAGCCACAACACAGAGGAAGAATCCCTATAGCTATTTAGAGTATATTTATGTGAGTGTGTGTGATAAACACACATGAGCGGAATCTTCTTACTGTAGTTTACTATTAGCAAAGCAATTCACATAGTATGCTCGTAAATAAGTAAAAAAAAAAAAGAAACAGAAATGTGTAGTTAGTATTTACTATATATAATCAATCGAATGTATCATTAGTATTGGCAGTTTCAGTGATGTCTTTCAATCACTCTATATTAGAATGCAAAGGTTACCATGCAGATTAAGGAATTAACATTAATAAAGTTTAAATAATTTGTCTAAAGTTACAAAATTGTTAGAGACAAAGTCAGAGCATTATCCAACTAAGGTTTTCATCAAAGGAAAGTGATTATTCAGAAGTCATTCCAACTGTATTTAACCAAAGTTAGACAAAAGTATTCTTATTTTTTTAAAAGAAGTATATCTAATAGCACATTTATAAATACTTATATAATTTTATTAAAGACTCATCAGAAGTCTAACATAGATTCTGATATAAAAATATGCAATAAATGCAATGGGTAAAAAAATATTTAGATGTTACATAAACACAATTGTATTCTATTCTGACTTTAGTCTAATCTAATTCAGACTTCATATTTTATTGTTTAAAATATTATTTAACAAACTTCTTTGTTCTTATGTTTCTGTTCCATAAAACAATATGTAAAACAGATTATATGTTTGTTTTGGAATTTAGGTATTATCAAACTGGCCCACAAAAGCAAGAAAAAATGAAAGATGGAATTTTTTTTTTAACCTGGTAATGTTGAGAACATATTTCTAAAACCGGTCTGAGTAGGCAGCCATTAAAGTACATGGATATTCCACAGAGTTTTACAGAGTGGTTAAAATAGAAGACCCTAAAAGATTTTTGCCCAGAGTCAGCCTGAGATTTTTTACTCTGACACAGGGCAGAGGAAATAGTCTGAAACAGGTTTAAGGGATCTAAGTTAAGGCTGCCTAAGCAGAGATATGTGTACTTGTTTGAGGCTCTGCAAGCTGGCTTAGAATACTGTAAAGCCTTGCCAAAATCACTGAGAGAGTTAGAGTCTTCTCTGAAGCAGCAATAGTACGCTTGGTTTTAAGTAGGATGCCATAAGCAAAGTGTAAAAGGTATATATATATGTGTGTGTGTGTGTGTGTGTGTGTGTATATATATATATATATATATAAACACTATGGATATACTTTAATTGATAGGTTTTTCTGCCAAAAATTTATTTGAACATTGATCTTTGTAAACCTGAATCCATTTTTCAAAATAGACAATGATGATCAGTGCATGAAAGTTTGGTGGTCAGCCTAATTTAATTCTTAAAATACATGAAATATAGTATTGATTAATGCTTTTTATGTACCACATATTTTTATATGGTAAAGTTGTATTCTCAGTTTCAATAAAGGATGCCAAGGGCATGTTTCACTGAATGAGGATGCAAGGGCCCACAAGATTCTCCTGGTTATAGTGACAGTCATCTCGAGTGGGCTAGGGCCTCTGAGAAAACCAAGAATAACAGAAGCTTTAAGAGCTTAGTTAAGTTAGTTTTCTCTGTATCAATAGATGTGCTTTATAACATTTTATGAGATAATTTAAAATACTGAGATAGTTTTATTATATGAGATTATATTTATGGTCACAAATAATACAATTATTTTACTGATATTTCTCCATTAAGTGTTTATTCTTTCTCTATTAGGTGCTTTTTGTTGTTTGTTTTGCTTTGCAATGACATTAAATATTGCATTAGAAACTTTCTGTATTTATTAAAGCATTATCTACTTGGAGATGTTTCTTAAGACTTTTACATTTGGAAAGAAAAAACTAACAGCTCTTCAAATGTTTTCTTTAATTCTCAAATGAATAGATGAGTTTGTTTCCATGTACTAATACAATTAAATAAAATCATTGCCTGTGATTATAGGTATCTAAGTAGACCGATATAGAATATATACAGATAAATGAGGATAAATATTTATTTCAATACTAGTATTTATAGAATATATCAAGCAAGAATGATCCCCTTGGGTTGCCAATTCTGAGGAAGAAATGAATTCTACAGATAAAGTTTTTATTTTGCTCTTTTCTCCCTACCTCCTCCCTTTTTCTCAGCCTGTCTTCCTTCCTCCCTTTCCCAATGTCATTTTTTACTCCTGTTGCATACTCTGTTATTCCACAGATAACTATTTATATGTTCCAGACATTGTTCTAGGTGTTAGGGAAATAGCAATGAACCAGAGAGATGCTGCCCCCGCCCTCTAGAGGCTCTCATCTACTGGATAAGACAAATGTGAAACCTATATAAGAACTAAGACGATTATTACAAAAATGTACAATACAGGGTAATTTGGAATAGAGGTTCCCAACCTCCGGGCCATGGACCAGTACCAGTTCATGGTCTGTTAGGAGTCAGGCTGCTTAGCAGAAGGTGAGCAGCATGTGAACAAACCAAGTTTCATCTGTATTTACGGCCACTGGCCATCATTCGCATTACCACTTGAGCTCTGCCTCCTGTCATATCAGCACTGAAAAGCTTGCTTCCATTTCCAACATCCTATCTGTGTAAGGCAGGGTTTACTCCAGTGACAACAACCAAAACGAGATTACGGAGTAAACTGGATAGAAGTTACACACTATGAGTGTCACTATCTCTCATCACCCCCAGATGGAAACATCTAGTTGAAAGAATACAAGTACAGGGCTCCCATTGATTCTGCATTATAATGAGTTGTACAAGTATTTCATATGTTGCAATGCAGTAATAATAAAAATAAAGTACACTATAAATATAATTCACTTGAATCATCTCCCTCTACACTCCAGTCTGTGAAAAAATTGTCTCTCACACAACTGGTCCCTGATATCAGAAAGGTTAGGAACCACTGCTTTAAAGTACATGACTGTAGGTTTATGTTTGGGATAGCAGTGAAATGAGGAAGTTTATCATATTTGGGGAAATTAGCCCACTTAAAATCAATACTAAGAATTATATATCAATGCAACTTGCTTTTTTCCCTAACAATCCTGTTTCATTTGACAAAAATTACGAGGAAAACAAAAAGAGTGATTCAAGGATCAGCACTGAAAGGGAGTCAGAATTTGAGACTTCCAGAAAAGTCTTCTTTTAAAGTTAATGGCTACCATCAAAAGTCTGCCTTTCAGGTGATCTATCAGTTTAACCCTGTTCACAGTTACTTTATTCTCAGAAGAATACAGCAAGAAGCAGGGAAAGATGAACTCTAAAAACATGTATTAGTGGTTGTTATGCTGTTGCCAGCACACATGTATTATCACTTTTTTTCTCCTCTTATGTGTCTTTGGTTTATAGTATCTGATACCCAAACACTCTTTTTCTTGGGGTTTCAACCTCAGTTGACCTGGTTTCCTGTGCCTAGATTTCAACTGTTTCATTCTTTGACCTGTGGCTTCATTTATTTCTTTCTTAAACGAGTTATGATTTTCCTCATATATGTTCCTTCCTCCTAAAAAAAAAAAAAAAAAAAAAAAACTGGATGTGACCCAGCCTGCCTTATTGAAATCTTCACCACATGCTGCTCTCACTTGACACTTGCCAACCGCTTTCCTATGTGGAACAGATTTTAGCCTGAATCTCTAGACTTCTAGCACCTAGGAATCCAAAATCTGTCATGTTCATACATTTCTTATAGCCTGCCAATGGTCCCCGGTGCCAGTTGATCTTCCTGTAGATATTTTCAATGTAGACCTTCAGAGTTTTCTATATTCTTGAACTTGGCTTCTATTAACCTGATTTGAGTGACTTTCACTTAGGTAGATAACAGTCTTCCTGAGGTCAAGTCTGTTTCCATTTTAACCACCGCTGAATCTCTACCGTTAAATAAATATTATAGATATTTGAATACATGATTTACTTATTTTACCTCAGACTGCTCATATTTATACAATTTTCATATAATTATATGTTTAAGTTTCTGAAAATATGGTTAATTTTTATAAAACTTTGCTTTTCACAGTCACGCATCGGATTAAATATGCAAACTGCCTTTTCCAATTGGAAGAACTACTAAAGTTTATTCTCTTAGACCTTTGATGATTTACTGTGTTCAAGGTAGCATTTAAATAGCTCTAAAGGAATTAGGCTCCTTTAATACAAAACCTGTATGAGTACTGATGAATTTCATAGCCGTCTTAACAATATATCTTCACCAACACATCACACATTGTTCACTTTGAAAGAGATATAATATATATTCTCAATAGCACAATATAACTTTTAAGAAATAACAAAATGCTCTCAAAGGTAAAAGGAAATATCTTCTTCTGTATAAAACTAAGACATTCATACATCACATAAAAATATATATTAATATAGTGTAGAAAATGATTAGAATATAATGCTTAAAAGATCTCTATGGAGGCAACATTGAAAAAATGAGAAACTGTGCTAAATAAAGGTAAGAAATAGCTGCATCTTTGTTTTGGAGACAGCATCCAGTGAGCAGTCAAAACTTACAAAAGGTTTGACTTCTTTAAGTGATAGATATTGAGAATACTATAAGCGAAGCCTAGATAGGGTAGACAGGGAGGAACGTAGTCAAAAGACAGTTTCTGGATTGTCAAATTCTTTCCAATTTAATATTTTTTCAATTTACTATTTTCAAACAATTTTTAATCTTTTAATTATTTTAACCTACTTCATCAGATAAACAGCTCATTTAATATATGAGGAGGAGCCGGGCTCGGTGGCTCAGCCTGTAATCCCGCACCTTTGGGAGGCTGAGGTGAGTGGATTGCCTGAGCCCG